>NC_090730.1:36460781-36463281 GCF_036898095.1 Palaemon carinicauda
AGAATTAGATTTTCCGATTTGAATTGGACAATGTTAATTTCAGGTTCGAGGAAATCGGGTTATGGTTCAGTTGGAGGACAGAAATAGATTGAAAAAGACCTCCATTTGGTTCTTTTGGGAAGACACAATTTGATAAACAATCCTCGGTTGTTTCGGCAATGTTTATCAGGGCTTATTTCTCGTTCAAGTTTCCTTTTGTTTTGAATAATTCAAAGTTTTTGAATTAACGGCAAATAAATAAAATCAACTCTTGCCAAGGAATGGAAAATGACTATGACTCTGTTAAAAGAAGTAAAAGAATGAAATATACTATTTTATAGCAATTTATTTCCATTTGAATTTAGTATGTCAAATCAATGTATCTTCATATCCTGATATTTTAATCCACGTTTTATCATATTCCTAATATTGACACAACAAACATACCGTGTTATATGAGTACAATAGTTTCAATAATTGAAGGAGTCTATTATTAAAGTATTAATTGCAGGTATTGAAGTTTTAGAGAGATTAATGGTAATAACATGATCATATTCCATTTACAATTCTCCTCCCTTAGTGAATATACCCATTAGATATGCCATTACACATCAGGGAGTCGAAGACAATTGAGATAAGTTTCCTACTTCCGAATAACAATGGCTAATTAGTCTTGTCTAATGTTTTGACTTTCCCTGCTCATCCTTGATGGTCATTTAACGCCCAATCTTTTGATACCGAAAATAGTTAAGGAAAATTTTATTCGAAATAAGAAGAGAGAAAAGAAAAAGAAGCAGAAGGAGAAGAGATACTAGGTGTACCTGAAAGAAAAAAAAAAAGAGGAAGAAATATTGGGTCCTTGGAACAGCTTTTTTGATCTCCATCCACCACAAAAGCAAAGGCAATTCAGCTAACTATCGAGGCTACAAAGTTACCGGGTATTTGTGGAAATGGATGGATGGCCTTCCTTCTCCTCCTACGTCACCCTCCTCCCTCTCCCTCATCTCTCCTTCTCCTACCACCTCCTCCCTCATCTCCCCTCCCCCACCACCTCATCCTTCTCAACCTCCTCAAACGCTTTATCAACTTACAGCCCCGAAGTTGCTCTTGTTTAAGTTTTTGGAATTTCGCTCTTATTGCCTTTTTTTCCTTGTCTACATTTTTTTTTATTCTCTTCAGGTCATCCTTTCGAAAGGCCACTTTATGACAAAGATTTTCGTCATATCTATTTTCTAACAATTGAAGGTAAATTGTATACTGTATTTGTGCTAGAAAAAAAGAATAACACCCTTTACTTATTTCTGGTTTTTTATCCGATTGCCATTATCAACACTTGAATATCAATTCAGCCAAATATTTGAGTAAATTTCAATATTTTCGGTTCTTTTGTAATTATGCGTTTAAAAGAGCTTCCATAAAATTCCTTAGCAAACTCGGGCGAGGAAAAGGGAGGTTTATTTAGGTTTTTATTTGGAAGCTGATCGATTTTGAGGGACAATATAACGAGATGATTAATACAGAACCAAATATGATTATAGCCAATAAAAAGATCTAAAGGTCACTCGTGAGCGACATGGGCAAGAGACACGTCACTGAGCACTGAACAAATACCAGAATGATAAGCCCCAGCCTCTCTGCACCCAAGCTAGGACCCTGGATAACCAGATTATAGCTGCTAATAACTCAGAGAATTGACCTACTGTGCCTCCAGGAACCCGCCCTACTCGTCCCTTACCATAGCTTACATATAAGGTGAGGCCATCATGAAGGTGGCTGGAACGTGTGACAAACAGCCTTTGGTTTTTTTTTTTTTTTTTTTTTTTTTTTTTTTTTTTTTTTTTTTAATAGCCAGAATTTTATAGCTGATAAGGATAAAAAAGATACGGTATGACTTCTGTCTTCTGACATGAAAATTGGGAACGCCATTTATTATTGGTTACAATCACAGCAACCGTAATAATATCTTAGAAACTTTAAACTGTCTGTCATAAATGAAGAAAAGGTATAAATTTGTGGTCTTATCAAAGCAGCCTGCCATGCTTTCAAGAAACTGGAAATCATCTGATTTATTTTGCATAAAGTCTAGCTATAAGAGGTTGAGTTAGGCCTATGGTGGAAAGCGGTGCCACGTTTCTAATCACGCAGGCGTATTGTAGCCTATACATGAGATGTGGCATCGCCGCTTCCATAAACGACATTTATTCAAGGTTATTACTTTTTTCCAAGGTAATTGATGAACGAAGGTTCTAATATTTCTTTTAGCTGGGCAAGGTAACTTCTTTTTTTTCTTCTTTTTTTTTATCTCCAAGGCCAAGCTTATGGAAATTTTAAATTCTAAAAATTTTATCATCTCCGAGATTGAACTATAAAGGATTTCTTTTCTCCATCCTTTTTGTGATTATTTTTTTTTCTTAGATCTCTGTGGTAGAGAACGTTATTCGTAAAAAGTTAATCAAAATTTTATAGCTCAAACTTCTCTCCTTTCTTAGTTTTTGTTGGACTAACTTCATCATCCTATTAT
>NC_090730.1:36468281-36478281 GCF_036898095.1 Palaemon carinicauda
AATAAAGTTGTTTTTAATACATAATATCGTTTTAACGTATTACATGGAAAGAAATGACAACATAGAATTTAGATCCTGATTTTGAGACTATAGGATAAAACCAGTTTTAACAAAACCTCTGTAACATAAAAGTTTTGTACTCATATTTTTCATTAAATATATGTTGTATATAAATATATATACACACACGCATATATATATATATATATATATATATATATATATATATGTATATATATATATATATATATATATATATATATATACATATTTATATATATACATACATATATATATATATATATATATATATATATATATATATATATATATATATATATATATAGATAAATATATATATTTATTTATATATATATAAATATATATATATATATATATATATATATATATATATATATATTTATATATATATATATATATATATATATATATATATATATATATATATATATATATATATATATATATATATATATATATGATAAATTTTGCACATTTAGACTTTTTTCCTTATTCAAATAAGCCATATAAATTATTGATACATTAATGTCTGGATTCTCTTAAAGACCTCGGGATCAGAGCCCCAGGCGAAATCAAACAAAGACAAGAGCTTGTAACCGGCCGGGAATCGAACCCTGGTCGGCAAGCTTGTATAGACAGTGACTAAACCACTTGGCCACGAAGAAAGATAAAAGTCAATGACAATTCTTCTGTACTTATACCTGTCGAATTCAGGTGTTTTGTACTTGGAACTGAAATCAACCCATCTTCACCATCGTAGCTAATTGATAGTTTGTTACTTGGCATTCGATTAATGATAAATTTTGCACATTTAGACGTGTTTTTCATATTCAAATAAGCCATATAAATTTTTGATACATTAATGTCTGTATTCTCTTAACGACCTCGGGATCAGAGCCCCAGGCGAAATCACACAAAGACAAGAGCTTGTGACCGGCCAGGACTCGAACCCTGGTCGGCAAGCTTGTATAGACAGTGACTAAACCACTTGGCCACGAAGAAAGATAAAAGTCAATGACAATTCTTCTGTACATATACCTGTCGAATTCAGGTGTTTTGTACTTAGAATTGAAATCAACCCATATATAAGCGGTCACTTGTAGCGCTACCCACCCCTTGGGTAACGGAGAGAGGAATTATTCATACCCTATGGAGTGTGGATATCTATCCAAATATTTAGCTGTCATTTTTGATAGACTACGTAAACTACAGTAGTATATATATATATATATATATATATATATATATATATGTATATATATATATACATATATATATATATATATATATATATATATATATATATATATATATATATATATATATATATATATATATATATATACATATTAATATATATATACACATATATATATATATGTATATATATATATATATATATATATATATATATATATACATATATATATGTATATATATATATATATATATATATATATATATATATATATATATATATATATATATACGATTGTTCTTACATTCTCTCATTAGTATTTCTAAAAGCAAAGAAAAAAGATTTATAAAAAAATAAATATATGAGATTTTGGAAGCAATATCGTTATCGAGTAATCTGTTCCTAATTAAGATGCAGTTGTATGATAGTCTATTAAAATCTAATACAAATATCTGAAAAAAATCTCTTGTAACGTTACATTGATCTAAAGCTGGTTTAGAGGATTATGGAATAAGATACTTTGATATATATTTTGGTTTTTCCTTACATAAGTTTCTGAATTAAATTATTCATATTTTCACGCCACAATCCAGTGAGGGAAGAGCAGAGAAGAGACGGAGAAAGAAGGATAAACTATAAATCTTAAAATAAAGATAAAATTAATGATCTTGCTTACCTCACGACACCAGCCCACAACTTTCTCTCCCACAGTCCAGAAATACTGTTGGCCTGATTGGCGGGAAGTCACGTAGAGTAGTCAGTCGTCAAAGGAAAATTTCTTCTGGGCAACTGGTGTGAGGCTAAATGGTTACCTTTGATTTATGATGCAGAACGAGTGTTTGTGTGCTGTGGTTCTATGAAAGTTCCATAGATCAGACAATAACCACATGAAGGTTCACGTTTTAACTCTTTAAACATTTATTTACAGCGAAGTGAGTGAATTGCTTTGGAAATGCTTTTTACATAAGGCGTAATAGATCTACGCCAGATTTCGGGTGAGTAAAACAAGAACAGTTTAGATATTGATGGTAGGAAATGGTTGTTTGCTGAATAAAAACAAAAGGGCTAGTTTGAATATTAATAAAGTAACTTAATGCTACAGACACTATACTTTGTAACTTGATCAGGTTTTTAAATAAAAACAAGATAAAAAGTGATGGACAGACTACATTTTATAAATCGAAATTCTTTTATGATTATTTTTTGTTCGTGCTGCAAAAGAAAATTTACTGTAAGACAAAAATCTTTTTATATATGAAAATTTAAAGATCATCTCATTTCTTTTCCTTTCATTCGTGTTACCTTCGCTTAGATCCTTACAAATATAACTTTATCTTGAACAACGGAAGAAAGGTTAACGACATATAGGTTTAAATATGTGTAAAGGTAGTCATGAGTGGCAGCGGCAAGGGGCAGGACCTCTCTCCACCCCAGCTAGAACCAGGAAAGGTCAGGCAAAGACTGCTAATTACTTACCTCACAAGGACGGTGATTTAGCACACACGACAAGAAACTATCATGGTTGCGGGGGTGGGGGGGGGGGGGGGTGTCACAAAAATTTTTTCATTACAGAGAAGATATTCTTCAAATGATAGGAGATATGATGTCACAGGAAAAAGAAGAGACCTGCTCACCCAGAATATAAACAAGATAACAGAATGCCGTCCCACCGTCATTCTGAATGATAAAAAGCGCCAAGCATCTCGCTAGGTCTGCATACTAAAACTCTATTCCTTGTGGAAGAGTCAGTGTCCTACAGCCATCATGTGTTGGAACATCATATTTGTATTCCTCTTTTACATCCTTGTGAAAGTTTCGCAGGATCAGCATTTCTTTTGTTTGTGTAATAAATTCTCTCCTCTAACTGAGACTCGAGCAGAAACATTGAAAAGGTGGAGAGGATAACTTATTTTTTTTTTCTTTTATTTTCCTATTTCACACATTAGGATGTTATTAAGACTCAGGAATTATTGAAACATAAGCTATTCACAGATCTGGTCTAGCATTTCAGATTGCAAAGTTATTTCTAATAAATAGTAAGACATAGAATTTATAGAATTCAGGAGACATTCTCTCTCTCTCTCTCTCTCTCTCTCTCTCTCTCTCTCTCTCTCTCTCTCTCTCTCTCTCTCTCTCTCTCTCTCTCTCTCTCTCTCTCATCCTTTTCTTATTTCTTTTTCTTTTTCTTTCCGTTCTTTGACATTCCCCAGACCCTCGCTACCGTAACTTCATCAAGAACTGCACCAGAAACATTAGACTTATTAATTCCAGATCATCTTTTGATGCAGAGATGATAAACTTTAAAACGTCACAAACTTTGATGTCTGAGGTAAGGTGAATCATGTTGTCATTGAATGGTCTCATGAGTAAAATAGAATGGCTCCCTTTTCCGACCAATGATTAGAAATATACCAAAGTGGAATATCCAGGCATTTGATTAGATAATATATTCATGCCGTCCCAGAGTCATTCTATACTCGTATATCCTAGCAGAATGCCGTCCCACAGTTATTCTTTACGAGTTTATCCTAACATAACGCCGTCCCACAGTCATTCTATACTCGTATATCTTAACAGAATGCCATCTCACAGTTATTCTATACTCGTATATCCTAATATAATGCCGTCCATAGTCATTCTATACCCGTATATCCTTAGAGAATGCCATCCCACAGTTATTCTATACTCGTATATTCTTACATATTGCCGTCCCACATTCATTCTATGCTATATATCCTAACAGAATGCCGTCCCAGAGTTATTCTATAAACGTATATCCTAACAGAATGCCGTCCCACAGTTCTTCTCTGCTCGTATATCCTGACAGAATGCCGTCCCACAGTCATTCTATACTCGTATATCCTAACAGAATGCCGTTCCACAATCATTCTATACTAGTATATCCTAACAGAATGCAGAACCACATTCATTCTATACTTGTATATCCTAACAGAATTCCGTACTACAGTTATTCTATACTCGTATATTCTAACATAATGACATCCCAGAGTTATTCTCTACTCCTATATCCTAACAGAATGCTGTCTCACAGTTTTTGTATACTCGTATATCCTTACATAATGCCGTCACTTAATCATTTTATACTCGTATATCCTAACATAATGCCGTCCCCCAGTCATTCTATATTCGTATATCCTAACATAAAGCCGTCCCTCAGTCATTCTATACTCGTATATCCTAAGAATGCCAACCCACAGTTATTCTATACTTGTATATCCTAACAGAATGCCGTCCCACAGTTATTCTATACTTGTATATCCTAACAGAGTGCCGTCCCACAGTTATTCTGTACATGTATATTGTGACGGGCCGAGAGAGGAGTTGTTAACTCAAAGGCAGGATGCAATCAACTGAGTTTTATTAAGGAACACTCTTCTTTATATACAAAACCTCAAGGCAACAGGACATGACCTGTTCGAGAGACAGACAATGTTACAGAGCAAAACGGAGACATGATCATTCAGGTTCTTTTTAGTGCGAGGGAAGAGCGCAGATACAAGCATAATATATACAACATAATTATGTACAATTGTGTGCCACACGGTTGGTACAATATCCTAACAGAATGCCGTCCCACAGTTATTCTATAATTGCATATCCTAACATAATGCCGTCCCACCATCATTCTATACTCGTATATCCCAAGAATGCCGTCTTACAGTTTTTCTATACTTGTATATCCTAACAGAAAGCCGTCCCACAGTCATTCTATACACGTATATCCTGACATAATGCCATCCCTCAGTCATTCTATACTTGTATATCCTAACATAATGCTGTCCCACAGTCATTTTATTCTCGTATATCCTAAGAATGCCGTCCCACAGTTATTCTATACTTGTATATCCTAACAGAATGCCGTCCCACAGTCATTCTATACACGTATATCCTAATAGAATGCCATCCCACAGTTATTTTATAGCCATATATTCTAACAGAATGTGGTCCCACAGTTATTCTATAATCGTATATCCCACAGTCATTCTATACTTGTATGTCCTAACAGAATGCCATCATACAGTTATTCTATACTCGTATATTCTAACAGAATGCGGTCCCACAGTTATTCTATAATCGTATATCCAAACAGAACGCCGTCCCACAGTTTTATACTCATATATCCAAAAATAGTGCCATAACACATTATTTTATGCTCGTATATCCTGACAGAATGCCGTCCAACAGTTATTTTAAGCTTGAATATCCTAACAGAATACCGTCCCACAGTTATTCTATACTTGGGTATCCTGACAGAATGCTTTCCCACAGATATTCTATACTTGTATATCCTAATAGAATGTTGCCCCACAGTTATTTCATATTCGCATATCCTAACATAATGCCGTCCGGTTGAGATACCAAAGAGTTATGGCGTCTTTAGACTGGCTAGACATTACTATATTGGATCCTTCTCTCTGGTTACGGTTCATTTTACCTATGCCTATTCATACACTGAATAGTCTGGCTTATTGTAATCTCTCCTCATATACCTGACAACACTGAAATTACTAAAAAATTCTTCTTCATCCAAGGGGTTAATTACTTCACTGTAATTGTTCAGTGGCCACTTTTCTCTTGGTAAGGGTAGAAGACAGGAGACTGCAAAATCAAACCATTGTTCTCTAGTGTTGGGTAGTACCATAGCCTCTGTACCTTTCTTGGGTTAGAGTTCTCTTGCTTGAGGGTACACTCGGGCACACTATTCTATCTTATTTCTCTTCTTCCTCTTGTTTTGTTAAAGTTTATATAAATTATATAGGAGATATTTATTTTAATGTTGTTACTCTTCTAAAAATATTTCATTTTTCCCTTGTTTCCTTTCCTCACTGGGCTATTTTTCCGGTTGGAGCCCCTGGCCTTATAGCATCCTGCTCTTACAGCTAGGGTTGTAGCTTAGCAAGTAATAATAATAATAATAATAATAATAATAATAATATAATGGCGTCTAAGCGCGATTCTATACTCGTACACACAAGAGAATTGTACCAACCGTGTTTCACACAATTGTACATAATTCCTTTTGTATATATTATGCTTGTATCTTCGCTCTTCCCTCGCACTAAAACGAACATGAAAATTCATGTCAGGTTTTTCCTCTGTAATATTGTCTGTCTTGTGAACTTGTTATGTCCTGTTGCCTTGAGGTTTTGTATATAAGGAGAGTGTTCTACAATAATATAACTCAGTCGTTTCCAACCTGCCTTTGAGTTCACAAGCTTACTCGGCGCCGTCACAGAATACTGTCCCAGTCATTCAGAATGAAAAAATGCGCGAAACATGTCACTATATCTGCATTTTAAAACTCTACTCTTGGTGGAAAAGTCAGCGTGAGTTGGAACACATCATATTTATATTTCGTCTTGTATACGGAAAGCTCTGCAAAATCAGTATTTCTTTTCTTTGAGTAATATAATAAATTCTCTCCCCTGACTCTGATTCGAGCAGAAGCGATGAAATACTGAAGGGGACACGTTGAGAATTTCTGCTTTTCTAGACTTTAGGATGGTCAAAATATTCACGAATTATTACTAGTAAATGATAACTATATTCGTTAGTTAAATCCATAAATTTCTGCTCTCTCTCTCTCTCTCTCTCTCTCTCTCTCTCTCTCTCTCTCTCTCTCATTACTGATTAATAACCTTAACATTTTGGTTGAACAAACAATTACTAAATTCCAGGTTCGACCATAACATCTAATCACTTACTCTCAAAATTTCAAGTAAAACAACTTATTTAATAAAAATAATTATACACTTCAAACAGTTTCATAGTCCTTCCGTTCAGCCAAACAATATGCACTTTTTAATTCTTGCCAAGTATATGATCATCACCTTCCAATAAGACGATATATATAATATTTTTTTCCAGCTAAGACCAGATTGTGGAACGATATTCCTAATCAGGCAATTGAATCGGTGGAACTTCAGAAGTTCACACTTGCAGCGAATATTTTTATGTTTAATATACTGACATGAGTCTCTCATCATAGTTTATATATGATATACATTCCAACGTTGTTATTGATTTTAAGATATCTTATTTACTTCTTTTCATGTGGTTTTTCTATTTCCTTTCTTTATTGAGCCTATTTTTCCTTTTGGGGCCTTTGGACTTATAGTATCCTGGTTTATCAACTAGGGTTATAGTTTAACTAGTTATGATATTAATATTATCAAAACTTTCTTTTGTTTTGTAAGTGAATCGCATAGAAGAAGCATTTGACAAGGAACTAGCCAACTAGTGATTGCGAGGATAATTTACATATATTAAACGATGTCTTCTTCTCTTGTAAACTCACAATGGAAGTCAGTTACACATTCTAAAGCAGATTGGTTCTATTGTCCTTAAGATAACCTATTTACCTCCTCAGAGGGTTTCAATACATGTGAATGTCTACGATATCACACTCAAAGCAATCTCTTTAGCTAAAATGGCTCCTCTCCTTTGAAATGTCAACATCGTTCCAATTATCTGCATGTGGCCAATATGGCTAAGATTAAATACGTTGATTATATAAGATAGCAGAGAGAGAGAGAGAGAGAGAGAGAGAGAGAGAGAGAGAGAGAGAGAAAACGTTAAGTATTTGATGAAACGCGCCACGAGAGGTAAATAAACCTAAAAGCAAGAGCGAGGAGTGCCTGGTCCTTGAGGAAAGCCCAGTTGGGGGGAAGAGACGAAGGATACTGAGTGCCAGGCTGCAGAAGGAAGAGGAGGAGGGGATGAATGAAGAGAAGAAAAGGAGAGAAAAGAAGAAGGGCCCAGTGGCATAATACCTATTAGCCGACATGGGTGGTAGAGTGCGGCATGGCCCTAGGTACAGGTCTGAGGGCGTGCTAGGAGCAATGAGATAGAAAAGAAGAAAAATGAGTGAGGAGATAAAGACCCTTGAGGGGAAAACAGTCCCTTCGCTTTTCGCTCCTCATTCTTCAAAATGCTACATCAGCTGTAAGAGAAGAGAGAATAAAAGAGAGGTGACCTCCCACAATACACAGGGAAGGAGATTCTGCTATGTCAAAGGAGGATTAAAATGGACTTCGTTTCTTTTGTTTACTCTCTATTTCATATTTTGCTCTGTAAATTGTCAAGTCCTAAACATCCCTATATCTGTGGAAGGAAATAGTCTAGTATATCTGTAATATAATCGTCCCTTTAAAGACAACTTTTAAACTTATAAAATGCTTGAGCACTCTACGGCATAACACTCAGATAACATAAAATTATTCTTACATGCAGAGAGCTCTTCTTTTCGTCGATAAACATCACCCTTGGCATCATGAAAACATTATTATTAAAGAAATAACTACATATTCTTATCGAACGTAACCACCCATCGTCTTCGAATCTTCTCCAAACAATCAAAGCCATGATACTATAAAAAAGCAATATCAATTATTATTTTTTTTCATATCAACAGTTGCAACACTTTTACTCCTATCGGTCAGCAGAGGAGCATTAAAAAAAATCACATAAGTAGAAAAGTCTACTTGCACCTATTTCCCTGATTTTTCAGAGTCCGAAGTTCATGACCACCGCTGTTCTCAATTAAACTTGATGGCGTCGTTACCTAAAGCACTTATGTCCATTCCAGTTTCCAGGTTTCAAACCATAAAAAATGAGATACGTGATCCAGTAATGACCCGATTTGTTCTTCGACGAAGAGACAGTCCTTTTCACTTTCATACTTTCTACCTTATTGTAAGTTGCGATTTAAAATTGGAAGAGCACGGAAACAGTTCTAACTAATCCTTTAAGGATCTGACAATATCCTACGTAATCCATAGCTGAGTAGGGGCCGCATTAGAGCAATCTGCGAGAAAAGAAAGTTTAGGATTATTTCTTCATTGGATGTCAAGATAAATTGATATTTATTTCTCGATAACAATACAGTAGTAATGATTTTTATTTTCTACTAGAGATGCTGATTATGAGGCAAATTATTGTATACACTGTTGGCAAAACAAGAAATAGAGATGAAGATACATAGCTATAGATAGAGATTAGTATTCTTTAAGCCAAATAAAAACATTTTTTTTCTTTATTTGCATAAAAGATATACACAAATCGATTATAATAGTTTGTTTACCTGTATCTTACAGAAACGTTTTAAATAATAAGTAAAAATGTATTAGTTGCATATATTATAGCTGCAAATAATGTTTCTTGTTGAATTGGAAGAAATGACTCCTTTATCTGATACAAACGGAGACAATGTAAGCTATGAAATACAACACAAAAGTATAATTATCACAAAGATATAGTGATGATTATTTTTATTATTGAAAAATCCTTTTAATATATAAGGTAATTATGCGCAATCAAAATATCTAAGCTCAAAAAAACCGTTACCTCACCCAAGGTCTATAGATGTATAGACCTTGATCTCACCCATGCTCGGATGCAGTGGATGGTGCGGGATATGTCCGTGGCAGACGTTGTGTATGTCAGCTATATCCGCCATGATCCACCGCCGAATTTTGAAAGTGATTGCATGTACCAGCGGCTTGACCAATCCGTGTGGATGATAAAAACCGTGTTATATACGTACTCTCTCCAACCTAAATCCGAAACCATCCGTACTTTTTCTACAGCTTCCATAACATCTCTGCCAACGGAGAGGAGTATGCAGTAAGTTCAAAGAGAGTACGGAATACCGTGCAGTTCTTCAGTCGGTCTTGTTTCTGATGATATTGCCCCAATCTCCCATGTGCTCCATCGTGTAGAAAAAAAAGAGAGAAAAAA
>NC_090730.1:36480781-36483281 GCF_036898095.1 Palaemon carinicauda
CTTGGAACTCCTTTTACACGATTCCAACTAAACGTGTATGTCAAGTGACTGTCGAACGTTCTCGTTCAGGGTGAAATTATTCCATAACAATTTATTTTAATGAAGATTCACATAATTTCATAATACTGTAGTTTAATCGTTGGGAAACTTCAGTTTGTGTAATTTTCGTAAAGATGGCCAAAGAATTACAATATTTTGCTCGTGAGACCTTCCCTGCTATGCACGGGAGAAATCAAGCAAGAATTTTTTTTTTTCAAATAACAATGGCGAAGTTGCTTTTACATTTGGACTGAAATTACGTCTTGCATAAAAAGAGACTAAAATTACGAATCCCAAGAAAGTCTCTTTGGTGTTATTTGATATCTCGATGAATAGTTACGGAATTAAGTTTGGCCTCTTTACCTGTCAAAACTGTTTTTTTTTTTCTTTTTTTTTCAACTGTAAATAGGAAGAGGGGATATTGTTTAACCAAACAATATGCGTGTTTATCTTAAGGGAATTATTTTCTATTATGACTGGAAATAAAATCATATAAGGGGGGTTAATGTTTCACCAGTTCATTCAATCACACCTCCACACTGTTACTTGTGTTATTTGGAAGATGACTGCAAATAGATAAGGATATTGTTGCATTTAAAACAGATACAAATCGAGTTTCTCTAATTCTATTTGGCACTTTCATTTGTAATCAAAACCAAGTGAATTTTCGATCTTATAGATTAAAAATTTCCGATCCAAGAAATTGAGGGATTAGTTTCTATTTACTTGTATCACTCTCTCAGACTAATCAAAATTCAGGCATTTAAACCTTTAATGGACAATGAATTTCTCAAGCTTCATATTAGCTTAATAAGACAACTCTTTTATACATTCTATAACTATATAACATTAGGTATAATATGCTATTGTGGTCTGTAAGAGTCAAGTTTGACTCATTTGGCTGGTAAATCTTCATCTCTGCAGTAATATTTTGCTGTTGCAGCATGCTTTTATACAAACAGTTGAGGATAACAGAGAGAGAGAGAGAGAGAGAGAGAGAGAGAGAGAGAGAGAGGGAGAGAGAGTAGTTATAAAGGTTAAATTAAATTTCCTCTTTTCATATAATCAACGGTAACAACTCCTTACATCAGCCAGTTAACTCCAGAATCATATCAGCATTTTTGTTTCCATTTAAATTTCTAATGAAGAACTCAGATATCTGTTAATAAATTTATGTTCATCAATTTAGAATTGCATATGAAGCGGGAAACTGACTGCCTATAGGATACATTGATCCAAAAGGAATAAGTAAGAATTCACACGAAAGAGGAGTATATTTCACCTCACTCTACCTTCAATGAGCCAAAGAAACACCTCAAGTGGTTCACTCAGAATCTCCCGGGGCAGAACCCAGTATTAAAATGGAGGAAGAGGAGTGGGAAAGTGAAAATCTGTCTGAATATGACATACTCGTCCCATTTGGATTTCAAAATCCCTTTTTACAAGAGTGGAGAAAAACTAGATCAGTTCAAGTTCTTTTATTGTTAATAAGGTATCGAGGTCTTTACTTGGGTATTATAATAACCATTTGTGTATGTGTTTGAACAGAGAGAGAGAGAGAGAGAGAGAGAGAGAGAGAGAGAGAGAGAGAGAGAGAGATTCTTGTTATTGTCTAAATAGAGAAATTTAACCATAGAGCATGGAGTTACAAGTGTTGTCATAATAAATTATATTTTAGGTAGCCATAATATGTTTGTGAGAAGATTTTCAGGGAAATTATGAAGAGATGAAATGAACATTTCATTGCTTTTTTCTCAACTCAGTGCATTACTCTCTTTTTTGTAGTTAGGCTATACATTTATGTGTGTGGTTAAAATTATACTCGAAACTAAATAAATAATATTTGTCCCTCAGTGGCTGATGTGTTTCTGTACGTACGTGTAGGTCACGTAGATTGCTCAAAAGTTTGATGTAAAAAATCACATCAGGAGTGAAAAAAAAAATTGTTAGAAATGCTGGATCATGGTAGCAACTTTGGAAATCAACTTTTTACAACCAGCCATTTAGCTCCAGCATCATATCAGCATTTTTGTTTCCATTTAAATTTCTAATGCAGGACTCGAAGATCTGTAAATCACTTTATGTTCATAAATTTAGAATTGCATATGAAGCATGGACATTTCTACCTATAGGATACACTTCACCTCACTACCTTTCAATATGGAACCAAAGAAACACCTCAAGGGGATTTTATGATGTCAAGTCTAAAGCTCAATCAGACTCTCTCAGAACAGATTTCAATATCAACATGAAGAAACAGTGATCGAGGAAGAGGAATGGGAAAGGGAAAATCTGTCTGAATATGACATACTCGTCCCATTTGGATTTGAAAATCTCTTTTATAATAGTGGAGAAAAAGCGAATCAGTTTAGGTTCTTTTATCGTTAATAAGGTTCCGAGGTCTTTACTTGGGTATTGTAATAACCATGTGTGTATGTGTTTGGAGAGAGAGATAATAATA
>NC_090730.1:36488281-36525781 GCF_036898095.1 Palaemon carinicauda
GAGGAATGCTCTAAAGATAAAAAATTCAAAATGTGCATTGAATACTCATCATATGACCATACATACAAGGAATATACAGAATATATAAATTAATGTGTCAACTGTAACCAACAACATAGAACTCCAGAAACAAAATTCTCAGTGAGAAATGGTCTATCTAAAAAGAAAAATGCAAGATATAAAGGCTAATAGAGATGCAACATCCGCTAAAAACAACGGTACAAGTTACGCCAAAGTAACAGCTATCAATAATGGGAATTGCCATGTCAATGAAAATAGCCTTCAGAACAAGATGACACAAGAATTGCAACAATAACAAATATATCAATAACACTGGGACAGCTTCAAAGATGAATCTACCCTTAATAATAAACAGCGTGTTAACAGATAAAAGATTTACCAACAATGGATTTCTCTGAAGGTAGAAAACACCATGAAAAAGAAAAAAAGAGAACAAAGTAGTAAAAGAACAGCAAACCTTTCATTATATACAACAGAATTTGCAGAATTTCACTAAAGAGAGTTCAATAGAAAATTCAGAAGACGACGCTTCAGATGAAGACTTCAAATCCGGAAATGAACCTAATTCGGAATCAAACTCACTAATTTCTCCATTACGAGATATACAAACACAACATTAATTAAGAGGAGAAATATAAGCCTAAAAAATACTAAGCCTGCATCCAAAATTACTTGAAAGCAACAGAAAAATAAGCAATTATTGTATTAAATTAACTTTAAGGCCGCAATAAGAAAATTGCACCTTTGTATAAAGTTATGGTTAAACCATACTTTCCATTACTCCTACTAATACTTAACTTTCCAAACTATTCCCTTCCATGGTTAGATAGCTAACTGTCCACACGGTTCTTTCACCCAGTTTTCCTATTAGCTAAAAAAAAAAAAAACATTAGAAAAACAATAATGATGGAGGTAATCAAAACTCAGAGTTAAAGCTTTGTTATTGGTTGAACTCAGCCTGAATAGGGATTTATTTTTGCAATAGTTAATTGCATGAATATTCATCGTTATATAACAGGAATACATTTGTTTCATTCAGAGGGATAGATAGATAGATAGAAAGAAAGATAGATAGATAGATAGATAGATAGATACTATTATTTAAATAGTACATTTTTCTCTAATGAGAATAAGATTTTCCGATTCGAATTGTACGATGTTAATTTCAGGTCAGAGGAAATCTGGTTATGGTTCATTAGGAGGTCAGGAATGGATTTAAGAAGACCTTCGGTTGTTTCTTTTGGGAAGACACAATTTGATAAACAAGCCTCGGTTGTTTTGACAATATTTATCATGACTTATTTCTCGCCCAAGCTTCCTCTTATTTTGAAAAATTCAAAGTTTTTGAATAAGCGGCAAACAATTAGAATCAATTTCTACTAAGGAAAGAAAGGCGACTATGAATCTATTAAAACAAAGAAAATAATTAAATTTATCATTTCATATTAATTTATCTCTAAATCATGTCATTTTAATCCACGTTTTATCATATTCCTAATATTGACACAACAAACATGTCATAATATGGGTACAATAGTTTCGATAATTGAAGGAGTCTGACTATTAAAGTATTAATTGCGAGTATTAAAGTTTAAGGGAGATTAATTATAATAACATGATTATATTCCATTTAGAGGTCTCCTCCCTTAGGTAATATACCCATTAGATATGCCATTACACATCAGGGAGTGGAACACAATTGAGATAAGTTTCCTACTTGCGAATAACAATGGCTAATTAACCTTGTCTGATGTCTCGACTTTTTCTGCTCGTGTTTAACCTGTTGCTGCTCTTCACTAAACTCACTTTCATCTAAGATGGTCATTTAACGCTTCATTTTTTGCTACCGAAAATAGGTCGAGAAAAGAGGAGAAGAGGTACTAACTGTACCTGGAAGAAAAAACGAGGAAGAAATATTGGGTCCTTGGACCAGCTTTTTCGATCTCCATCCACCACAAAAGCAAAGGTAATTCAGCTAACTATCGAGGCTACAAAGTTATCTGTTATTTATGGAAATGGATGGAGGGCCTCCCTCCCCCTAATCCTACCATCTCCTCGCTCTCCCACCCCGCCACCACCTCCTCCCTCTCGACCTCCTCCAGCGCTTTATTAACTTACAGCCCTGATGTTGCTCTTGTTTAGGTTTCTGGAACTTTGCTCTTATTACCTTATTTTCCTCGTCTACATTTTTGTCATTCTCTTAAAGCCGTCTTTTCTAAATGCCACTTCATGACAAAGATTTTCATCATATCTATTTTTTATCAATTGAAAGTAAATTGTATACTGTACTCATGTCAGGAAAAGAGGAATAACTCCCTTCACTTATTTTTGGTTTTGTATCCGATTGCCATCATCAATACTTGAAAATCAACTCAGCCAAATAGTTCAGTAAATTTCCATATTTTCAGTTTATTTTTTATTTTGCATCTAGAAGAGCTTTTACGAAATCCCTTTGCAAACTCACGAGAAGAAAAAGGAAAAAGATTTATTTTGGCGTTGATTTAGGAGCTGATCGGTTTTGAGGAACAATATAACGCGATGATTATTACAGTACCATCTATGATTATAGCTAATAAAAAGATTTAAAGTCACTCATGAGCAACAGAGGCAAGAGACAGGTCACTGAGCAGTTACATATAGTTATCAAGACTGAACAAATACCAGAATAATCAGCCCCAGCCTCTCTATACACCAAAGCTAGGACCCTGGATAACCATATAATAACTACTGATAACTCAAAGGATTGATCTACTGTGCCTCCAGTAAACACCCCCCCCCCCCCCCCCACCTTCCTCCCTTAACATGGCTTATATATGAGGTAAGGCCATCATGAAGGTGACTAGAACGTGGGACCAACAGAGAGCGAAATACCAACCAGTGTACTGATCTACGACCTTTTTTTTGTTTTAGTTTTACAACCAGAATTTTCTATCTAATTAGGATAAGAAAGATACAGTATGACTTCTGTCTCCTGAGAGGGACATTAGAAACGCCATTCAATATTGGCAATAATCACAACAATCATAACAAAATAAAAAAAAAAATTTAAACTGTCTGTCATAATGAAGAAAATGCATAAGTTTGTTGTCTTATCAAAAGAGCCTACACTACGTTTAAGAAACTGGAAATAATCTGATTTACTATGGATAAAGTCTAGCTATAAGAGATTGAGTCAGGCTTATGGTGGGAAGCGGTGCCACGTTTCCAATCACACAGGTCATATTGTAGCCTTTACATGAGATGTGACATCGCCGCTTCCTTAAAAGTCACCTATTCCAGGTTATCACTCTTTTACAAGGTAATTGATAAACGATGGTTCTAATCTTATTTTAGCTGAACAGACTAACTTTTTTTTTTCTCTGAGGCCAAGCCTATGGAAATCTTAAAGTTTCACAATTTTATCATCTCCGAGATTTAACTATAAAGCATTTCTTTTCTCCATCCTTTCTTTTTGTGTGTTTTTTTTTTTTCTTAAAGCTCTTTGGTAGAGAACGCTATTCATAATAAGTAAATCAAAATTTTATCGTTCAAACTTCTCTCCTTTTTTAGTTTTTGTTAGACAATAACTTCATCATCCTATTATTTAGGTAAAAATTTAGTTTAGTTTTCCAATTGAGAACAGGTTCCAAAGATGATGAATGACATTACGTTATCAGAAATTGTCTATTACTGGAGTTTTCTCTTTTTTCAAATACAAGTCTAATTAAACTATTATTATTTTTTTCCTTTCTGTTACTAATTCCCTCAATATGAGGATAATCAAGTTCTTATACCATCAATCTACGATTAGAATCGATTTATTTCAGTTGTTTAATAAGTATTTTCTTTTCGCTTCGTATGCGATGCCGAAGGATGCATCCCCCATCCTTTGCTATCTCCCTCCTGCTCGCTTATTGCAAACCAACTAATGTAAATGAATAGACCAGTAAATGATGAAAGATGAGCTAATATCCTGTCTCTTACTCAACAGACGAATAAAGATGAGCTCTGCTCCCTTTTTACTTTACTTAAGAAGCCGCTGCATTCGTCACTGTTGGCTTGAAGGAATTTCCTCATTTGATTTAAGTATGGCGATGCAAACAAATTCAAGTACGGCGAGGCAAGCAAAAATATGTACATCAAGGCAAACAAATTTAGTTACAGCAAGGCAAACAAATTTAAGTAGGACAATGCAAAAAAAAAAAAAAAAAAATGATTATGGCAAGGCAAAGAAATATGAGAATGCTGTGGTAAACCAAATTCGGTATAACAAGGATAATAAATTTAAGCATGACAATGCCAAAAAATTTGATTATGGCAAGGCAAACAAATATAAGAATGTTGAGGTAAACAACTTTAGGTATGGCGTTGCAAACAAATTCAAGTATGGTGAGGCAAACAAATATAAGTATGTCGAGGCAAACAAATTTATGTATGGCAAGGCAAACAAATTCAGGTATAGCAAATTAATTATGAACACTTAAGAGACCAAGGTAAATCTCTTTATTCATTAGTTATTAATCTCAAATTATGACGTTTGTGGCTCAGCGCTTTTGGGATTAGATCTTGGTGTAGTTTGGTGTATGAGAGAGAGAGAGAGAGAGAGAGAGAGAGAGAGAGAGAGAGAGAGAGAGAGAGAGAGACTTAAATTCTGTTTCATTTCATAAATGACAAAACAGTAAAATCAGCCATTTACATATGATAAAACATTATTGAATAAAAGAAGATTACTAAATGAAACAACTCAAAGGAGAGATTCAAGTTACAGTCTTTCAATTTCACTGACTTTTAACACTGATAAAATATTAAACCAAGAAACTATTATATAACTAAAACTAAAAGGAAAAAGTATCTGAAAGAATGAAACGACAACATCTCCGGTTTTACTAAAAACAGAAGCCAAAATCTTAAGAAAAAAAAATAAATTTCAAAATGGACTCTAACCCATTCATTTTGTATAGGTCATGAATCCACTTTATTTCAAAGTCTCCAATTATCAAAAGTATTAAAGAAATAAAGAAACACTTTTAATCAAGTTAATTTGAAATTATACGTAATTAATTTATAACATTAATAAAAGGCAAAACCCTCTTATTTGGCAAAAGGTCGAGAAACACGAGACCCATGACTACATCTGAGGCGCTCTTGTAAAATGCGAAGTATTCCTTGCAAAGTTCCTGGAACTCCAATGTCATTATTATTCGCATCCTTGGAAGCTCTTAACAAAAGGCAATGGACGTAAAAGCTCTCTTGAAGAAAAAGGAAATTGCTGGACTGTTTCGATAAGAAGTAAGAAACAAAAGAGAGTAAAAGACACAAAAAGTCTCGAGTCATGAAGAAGAAGAAGAAGAAGAAGAAGAAGAAGAAGAAGAAGAATAGAGATTAGGAGGTGACGAAGGAAGACAAAAAGAAATAAGAAGAAGACGAATAAGAAGAAGAAGAGGAAGAATAGAGATAAGGAGGTGACGAAGGAAGACAAAAGCAACTCACATCTTGGAGGAAGAAAAACATGAGTTAAGAAAGAAAGGGAAGATTCAGTAAAGGAAAAACTTTCTTAGCTCAAGAATGTTCTAAAGAAAACTGATAGAGAGAAAAAAAAATTCTCCAATAAGTAAAATGGATGTATGAAAGAAAAAAAATCTCGAATAAAGGAAAAAGGGCTGAAATAATTTAAAAACGGTTTTCGAAAATGACAGAACATTCGGAGAAAGAAACTCTTAAGAAGGAAAAGATATCAAATCAAGAGCACACATTTGAAATCCAAACAAGCAAAAGGTGATTCATTTGAAGGAATTTATATATATATATATATATATATATATATATATATATATATATATATATATATATATATATATATATATATATATATATATATATATATATATATATGTATGTATATATACACACACACACACACATATATATATATATATATATATATATATATATATATATATATATATATATATATATATATATATATATATATATATATATATATATTAGATGACCCTAGAAAGAATGAACTCCTTAAAAATAACAAATGCCAGAACCTTGAAGATTTCATATAATTTTCAGCATTTGAAGTAAGAGTTATAAATTCTATACCCATTTGCATCTCTTAGTCATATAACACCGATAACATTTTTATATATCGGATTACAAAGCGCTGGATTCCTCAAGATATTTCAATGCTCCAAATTAGGTCATATGTCTTCCAAGATGACAAAATGCTGAACTTTTATCATTATCCGCTAGATAACAACACAAAACAGCTCGCAGATTTTTACAATATTTTATCTGATGCACAGAGATATACATATTCATAGATATTGGTGTTGGAGGTACGATTATATTTATCTCATAGTTAATGAGCTCAGATCAGTGGTAATTGTGTGAAGCTTTTGGTGATGTATAAACTTGCTCAAAATCCTAAAAGGATAGATCTTTTTTAGTTTGTCAGATCTTCAGATTTTAATCGATATCCAATATTCATCTGAAGTTACTCATCTCTAGGGAGAGACATACTTAATGTTCTCATCAATTTCCATAAAATCCGATGATTTGGTCTCGTGACCTTTCAAGCTTCTGTCAACTTGTGAACTCATAACCTTCTCTCGGTGTTTGAGAAAATATTAACGGAAAAGACACAAGTCATTGAAGCTATATTATTTCCCTAGCCTTTAATCGTTTTCAATTCGCTGATATTTCAAAGTTTGTTTCTTCATATTCCTAAATTTTTCATAATTCACAGTATGCATAAAAGAATGTCTTTAAGGATTTAGATTTGGAAATGTAGGAATAAATATTAATGTGGAATATTTTCAAAACTTAAGATTTGCATATGATATAGTTGTGTTTATTGAATAATGGGAGGAGTTACAAAAGATGACAGAAAATAGGAATAGAGAAAGCAGAACGTAGGAATGAAAATGAATATGAGTAAAACTGAGATAATGTTCAATGAAAATGCAGAGAGATAACAAATAAGAGTTAAGGACTAGCATCTAGAGATTATTAATGAATATACATACTTAGGATATACAGTATTTCCCTAGGACATGAGACCGAAATTAAAAGAAGGAAAAGGATGGGATGAAGAGAAATTGGTAAACAAAAGGAGCTTATGAAAAGTAGAATGCTACTTTTTCTAAAAAGAAAATTTTTAATAAGATAGTCCTACCAGTATTAACTTATGCATCAGAAAGTTGTACCCTTACTAAAGCCTTAGAACATAAGCTAGTTACAGCTCAAAGAGCTATGGAAAGAATAAAGAGAGGACTAACACTAAGACACAGAAAAAGAGCAATATGGAAACGAGAGCAAAATGTGAGAACAAGAAATGAGAATGACAGACAATAGATGGGCATTAACAATATTAGAATTGGTCCTCAGAGCTTGTAAAAGAAACAGGGGAAGAAAGAGAAGACGGTGGATTGACGAAATAAGAAATTTTGCGGGGCGGAACGGCAAAGAAAGACCATAAACAAACACAAGGGGAAGGATATGTCTAAGGGCTTTGTTCCGCAGTACTAGTAACGGCTGATGATAAATATATATATATATATATATATATATATATATATATATATATATATATATATATATATATACATATATATATATATATATATATATATATATATATATATATATATATATATATATATATATATATATATACATATATATATATATATATATATATATATATATATGTATATATATATATATATATATATATATATATATATATATATATATATATATATATATTTGTGTGTGTGTGTATTCTATTTAGAATTTCGACTATACCACTGATCTGCTTTTAAAATCCCCAAATCTAATTTGCGCAGTGACCGACTGCAAATATTAAGTAGGATAGGTATTTTAAAGATTCATTAAATACTTTTTATTGTACTCTGCGATAACTTTTCAAGGGAATTTGAAAAGTCTAATCAAGCAGGCAAATCTAACACGATCTTCCTGATAAGGTGCGTTGTCGATCGTCCCATTTTCCTTTTTACTTTCGCTGTTTGATTTAAAATCGAGTTTTGGGTATTACAGTACAGAAATCTCTTCACCGCCACCAACTGGAGTGAGATTTGTGGGTGGCCCTCTATTTACGAGTGTGTCTAATGACTAGACGAACTTTCAAATAGAGGCCATTTCACTTTCCATCAAAACTCCACAGAGGCAGATAGTTTTTACACTTTTTATGTTCTGTCATTTCTTATATCGGTAGTTACTGTTATTTTACGATATTGAATTTTGAACATTTCTGGTTTCTTGTTTATACTGATTTTTGAAGTATAAGAAAATAGGTTGATACAGAGACATTGGCCAGCAATTTTTTTTTATATGATATCAAAACTTGATATCCGTGTTTTTTTTTTTTTTTTTTTTTTTTTTTTTTTTTTTTGAGAAGTTGCCATTTCTTCATGAGTGGCTTACAAAAAAACAAGATTTGAATGATGAGTTGGCATATAATATTCTCAGTGAAAAAGGTTCCAAGGCCGACTGCAGTCTAATTATGTGATATCAGTACTATTGATAGAAGTCTCATGCTCTCGAAGGGCCAATGTCTCACAATTAACAAGGAAAAGAAGACATATATTAAGGTGGTCTAGATCCCTGGATACTCAAACATTCAGCATTCGAACACTTAAAAAGAAATGAAAGGTGTTTGGATTATTCGTTAATGCATACATATAATGCATATAACTCGCGGATTTCTAATGGACTTTTTGTATATATTGTGATTACCTTCTTATGATTCTGGATTTTACTATACTGTAGTTGTCAAGAAAAGTGTACTAAATTCTTCTACTATGCACATGATATTTTTTTTTCTCTCTCTCTCTCTCTCTCTCTCTCTCTCTCTCTCTCTCTCTCTCTCTCTCTCTCTCTCTCTCTCTCTCTCTTTCTTATCCTTTTTATGAAAACTCAAAAATCGTTGCTGGGTTTATACACCTATAATGCTACTACTACTACTACTACTACTACTACTACTACTACTACTACTAATAATAATAATAATAATAATAATAATAATAATAATAATAATAATAATAATAAAAAAATTGTCATCAAATCACAGCAAATATTCACTTCTTATATGTTTGAGTTTATTAGTTTTAGTCTTCCATTTTGTTTAGCTTTTGAGAGTTACTGTTAATGTTGTGAAGCCGGGAGGTGGAATCAGCATCTTCCAACCTCATCACCAATATCTCCTGGATCATCGCGTACTATAGCAAAGGAACTAACAGTAAGATTTAATCTATTCTAGATGTATTATTGCTATAGATTAAGTTAAGTAATCCCTTGCTATTTGTGTGAAAATTACTTTACTTTTCTTGACTTAACATTAAGATGTAAAGCAGACGTGTCTTCCACCTTTCTCAGCTTTCAAGCAACTTCCTCTTTTACTCTGCCCTACTCATATTCCTCTCTGAATTTGCAGGATAACTCCATTATCTCCTCCTAAAATCAACTCCTTTAATAGATCAGTTACTTGTAGTGACTGAGGATGATCGACAGACTAGATCCTTTATTTCCTTTGATTACTGCATTTGGCTATTGTATCTCGTCGTTAAATAATTTTATTCTTTATAGGTAATATTTGAAGCAGTTAATCTTTGCAGAAAACCTTCCCTGGACAATGAAAGATTGCCCATGAAATAAATGATAACTCTAGGAGGTTAAACTTTCGACCTTTTAGTATCAATAGCTCCCGTTAGAAAGATTGGATAACCTAGAAAATATCAACGCCTTCTGCAACTAATAGAAAGAGAATGTGTCTTGTGTCATGGCATAAGTCACGCTTGAGTCTAAAACATTTTATATGATTAGATGATGCGAATGTTTTTAAACAAAAAGGTAGTGATAAAAACTTATAGATTCTTCTTTGGGAGTTAAACACTAAAACCTACTTCTGTGTTGTTTTTATGCTACTTATTAAACCACCATTAGAAGGTTAAAAATGAAGAACGTAAAAGACGATATCGTTTTCCTTGGAATGGTGGAAAAGCAGGCATTTATATAACTAAATATACAGCGATCTATTTAAGTACTATTAGCATAATCTATAACACGTATTCCAGCATGCCTCATCAGGTGTTGTTTTAATCAAGATTCGGAATAAATGAGTAAGTAAATTAGTGAGTCAAAGAAAAAGCAAACCTTCCATCCACAGTTTCTCTACCAATGTGTTATTAAGGGAACGAAAGCAATCCGAGAGCTATTTGGGTGAACCTTAGTAATACCTCTCCCTACTTGGGAATTGAAAGAGTTCCCAATAGTTTAACAAAGTTGGGCCGAAACTGCTTTCGTTCTTCATTGCAGACCCAAATAAGAACAGAGAAACGCTTTTAGAATCCGTAATTTAGGTATCTCTTCTCCATTGGTTTATGCAAACCACGTCGCAGTTCAAGACAAAGAAAATTCTTTTACTAGCATAGCCGTGATTTTTTTCATGGAATCCTAAAAAGATAAAGCAGAAAATATTCTTAGTATTGGAGTATAAGTTTTTTTTTCAGTGTTCATATAAAATGAAGATAAAAGGATTAAATTCAAAACGTTGTGAATCTGTACCGAGGCCGAATATTTCGAATTTTCTTTATCCTAGATGAAAAGATGAGGGTTTTTTTTTTAAACAATGTATGAAATACAATTTCAAACGTCATATAAATTCTTGTAGTATTTCATAATTCTCTTAGAAAGTATTTATTAAAAAAAAAAAAAAAAAAAACCACTTTTTTTTTCTTAATACATAACATCCTTTCAACGTATTTCATGGAAAGAAATCACAACATAAAATGTAGATCTTGATTTTATGACAACATGATAGAACCAGTTTTTGAATAACAACCTCTGTAACATATGTGTTTTTTCTCAGATTTATCACTAAATATATTTTATATATAAATGTCTACACCCATACACACATACATACATACACACATATATGTATATATATATATATATATATATATATATATATATATATATATATATATATATATATATATATATATATATATATATATATATATATATATATATATTATATATATATATATATATATATATGTATATATATATATATATATATATATATATATATATATATATATATATATATATATATATATATAAATATATATATATATATATATATATATATATATATATATATATATATATATATATATATATATACATATATATATATATATATATATATATATATATATATATATATATATATATATATATATATATTTATAGAGAGAGAGAGAGAGAGAGAGAGAGAGAGAGAGAGAGAGAGAGAGAGAGAGAGAGAGAGAGAGAGAGAGATTTGGTTATGGTGTTATCCTAAAAAATCTTTAAATACATTAAAGCTGATCGTCATTGAAGACAAAAGGTCGAAAGATAAAATTCAAATAAAGTTCCTTAGATCTACGTTTGCTGACGTCATAATGAGGCATAATCAGAAACTTCAAAGAAAAAATCATATTATTATTATTATTATTATTATTATTATTATTATTATTATTATTATTATTATTATTATTATTATTATTATTATTATTATTATTACTAGATCTGATCAAACATATGTAAAAATTCACGTCATTTAAGTGATAAATAAATAATACAAAAAAAGAAATGAAAGAGTTTTAGGATGTTTAATGTTGCTTGAGAATTAAAGTTGAAATTAGATCCTGCTCCTCCACTTCTTTATCTCTAATGAAAAGTCTCAGGTCTTCATACAATTCGAACTTCTCCGCAATACTATACGATTTATACCAACTTCAGCCATATGATTAACACATACTGAAACTCATCTCCCTTATATAATAAAAAGTGTCTAACTATATATATATATATATATATATATATATATATATATATATATATATATATATATATATATATATATATATATATATATATATTTATTTATATATATATATATATATATATATATATATATATATATATATATATATATATATATATATTTCTGGTCACGCTTAGTGGCATTGGTAATTACTCAGTCTCTCACCGTTCCTCTGGTAGTTGGGAGAGAAGTAGTCCTACCCTGGTGAGAAAAAATATGGTTAGGAAAGAGGTAGGGGTAGGAAGGGTTGCATCTATGTGTTTGCATGTTCTTAAGTGTGCTGTACCAACCGTGTTTCACACAATTGTACATAATTCCTTTTGTATATATTATGCTTGTATCTTCGCTCTTCCCTCGCACTAAAACGAACATGAAAATTCATGTCTGGTTTTTCCTCTGTAATATTGTCTGTCTTGTGAACTTGTTATGTCCTGTTGCCTTGAGGTTTTGTATATAAGGAGAGTGTTCCACAATAATATAACTCAGTTGTTTCCAACCTGCCTTTGAGTTCACAGCCTTACTCGGCGCCGTCACATTGGTGACCCAGGAAGTCAACTTGCTCCCACTGCCTTCCACCCCCACCTCCCTCGCCCCTCCATCGTTGGTACTGTGACGGAGACGGACTCTACTACAGCAGTTGGCGCCGCGGCCGCCCCATTGAAACTTTCACTGTTCGCCAGCGGAGAGGCGTTTGCTTGGTTTCAACGCGCTGAAGTCCACTTTCGTATCAGGGGCGTGACTCGCTCAACCACCAAAGCGGATTATGTTCTCGCGGCGATACCCGAGGACACCTTCCCAGAAATATCCGACTGGCTTTGTGAACAAGGAGACACCCCAATAGAGTATGACGCCCTCAAAACATACCTTCTGCAGCAGTACTCGCCGTCGCCAGCGGCCCGTATAGCAAAGCTTTTTCACCTCTCGCAACAACCGTTGGGAGACCAAAGGGCTTTGCTTGCCCTCAGGGAAATGACCAGTATCGCTCGCCTTCAACCTGCCGCAGACGGCTCTCCTCATGAGGTGAACCTAATCCGTGCCCTTTGTATATGCCGTTTACCCGGACCTATACGCGCTGCCATACCCGATGTCGATAGTTTACCCATAAAGGACTTGATGACCAAAGCCGACGCCTTTATGGACAGCCACTTTAAGACCTCCATCAACGCCTCCACCCCTAACGACGAGGATGCCTATTCAACGTCAACCGAAGCTGACATGAATGCCGTAGGACATACACGCCTACCCCGTGACGTGCCGAAGCGGCGACAAAGCCGCCCACCACCCACCAATCGCTCGCGCCCCAACGAACGACTTCTACAGCCCCTTACTACCTCCCATCCGCCGCAGTTTTGCTACTACCACCTAAGATTCGGGGCAGCCACGAAGAAATGTACCAAAGATTATCAGTGGCCAAAAAACGTGTAAGTAGGCCATCACTTGTGGCGCCAAAAAACGTGTAAGTAGGCCATCGCTTGTGGCGGTGGCCTCCCATGTTTCTAATCTTTTCTTTTTACAGGATGCAGGAACGGGCGTGCGATTTTTGGTAGACACGGGTGCTTGTCGTTCTCTTTTGCCAAGGAAACTCTTCAGGGCACGACGTAGTCTGTCTACATCTGCCGACATCCGCTTGGTAGCTGTCAACAGATCTGCGATACCCACCTACAGTTACGAGAACCTCACATTATCGTTCGGAAACGGTAAATTCAATTGGAATTTTCTCGTTGCTGACGTCACAATGCCAATCCTCGGTGCGGATTTCCTCTCTCATTTCCACCTTCTGGTCGATGTCGCCCACCGACGATTGGTAAACGCAGACTGGTACTTGTCGACACCTCTTCAACCCGCCCCCTCTAACCTCGCTCTCCACATCAGCGCACCCACGGATGCCTACGCCCACCTCTTCACGTCGTACCCAGAAGTTTTCCGTCCAGAACTTTGCCATACGCCCACGGCTTCTGCCAAGCACGGTATTTATCACCATATCAAGACGACGGGACCCCCAGTCTTCGCAAGATTCAGACGTCTGGCACCGGAATGATTGGCAGCCGCTAAACAGACGTTCGCCGAAATGGAGAAAATGGGCCTTTGCCAAAAGGCCTCCAGCCCATGGTCGTCACCCTTACACATCGTTCTAAAGAAAGATGGCTTCCTCCGTCCGTGCGGGGATTACAGGCGCGTGAACATGCAAACAGAACCGGATCACTACCCCCTCCCAAACATTGCCGATGTAACCTCTTACCCGCACAAAGCGAAGGTTTTCTCTACGCTCGACCTCCTGAAGGGGTATTATCAGGTGCCTATGAACCCAGAAGACATCACCAAGACCGCCATCACCACTCCGTTTGGCACAAACACCTTCAATTACTCCTGTTTTGGCCTTCGTAATGCTGGGGCAACGTTTCAACGTCTCATGGATGGCATCTTAGGGGACCTCCCTTTCTGTGTATGTTATGTGGACGACATACTTGTGTTCTCCTCCTCAAAAGAGGAACACCTCTGTCACCTGCGCATCGTGCTCGACCGCCTGCAACAAAACGGCCTTGTAGTCCAGTACGACAAGTGTACCTTTGGCGCCAACGAAGTGTCGTTCTTAGGGCACCGTATCACTCCTGAAGGAGTCCATCCCCTCCCTAAGAAGGTAGCAGCCGTTCAGAATTTCCCCGCGCCCTCGACCGTCAAAGCTCTGCAGGCATTCTTGGGCATGATCAACTATTATCACCGTTTTCTGCCAGCCATTGCCGCCACTCTTGCTCCCCTCTACGCCTCCCTCAAGGGCAAGCCAAAGTACCTGAAGTGGGGTCCCCTTTAAGAAGCAGCCTTCTGCAATGCAAAGAAGGCCCTATCAACTGCTGCGGCTCTCCCTTTTCCTATCCCACACGCCCCTCTCCTTCTCTCCACCGATGCCAGTGACGTCGCTATTGGTGCAGTACTCGAGCAGGTGGTCAAAGGCTCGCCCCGCCCATTGGCCTTCTTCAGCAGAAAACTGTCCAAGGCAGAATCGGGTTATTCTACCTTCGATAGAGAATTGCTGGCGGTGCACTAGGCTGTCCGTTACTTTCGCCATTTCTTAGAAGGTACGCCCTTCGTCATTCGCACAGACCACATGCCTCTGGTGCCCACCTTCACTCGACAGTCTGACGCCTGGTCCGCCCGTCAACGCCGACATCTCTCCGCCGTGGCTGAAAACAATTGCACCCTCCAATACGTCCCTGGGAAAATGAATCCCGTTGCCGATGCTCTGTCAAGAAACACATTGGCTGCCGTTCAACTGGTATCGGATTTCAACGCCTTGGCTGAAGCCCAACGACAGGATCCATAGTATCAAGCTTGTAGGACATCCTGCACGTCCCTCCATTGGGAAGATTTTCCCCTCGAAGACTCCAACACCACCCTCCTCTGTGACGTCAGTACTGGTAGACCGCGACCTTGGATTCCTGCTCCCATGCGCCGACATCCCTCGTGCCGTTCTACTGCACAGCTGCTGAAGGCAAAGTTCATTTGGCACGGCATTTCTAAGGATGCTAAGGATTGGGTCCGCGCCTGTACTTCTTGCCAAACTTCCAAAGTACATCGACACACGGATTCAGGAGTGGGCACCTTTCCTCAACCTCAGCGTCGTTTCACACACATTCACGTCGACGTTGTAGGCCCCCTACCCACATCACAAGGACATCGTTACCTGTTTACCGTCATCGACCGCTCCACTCGTTGGCCTGAGGCCATTCCCATGGAAACTGCAACGTCCGCCTCATGTACATCTGCCTTACTCTCTGGATGGATTTCAAGATTCGGTATCCCTGAGCATATTACTTCTGACAAGGGAACCACTTTCACCTCTCAATTGTGGACGTCATTAGCGAATCTACTAGGCATCACCCTACATCAGACAACGGCCTACAACCCCGCTGCCAATGGAATGGTTGAACGTTTTCATCGCACCCTCAAAGCAGCTTTGATGTCCCGCTGCAAGGATTGCAACTGGTTTACTCAGCTTCCCTGGATCCTCCTTGGACTAAGGACCACTCCTAAAGACGCCCTCGACGTCTCGGCAGCTGAAATGGTGTATGGCAACCTGTTGATCATCCTAGCCGAATTTTTTCCTTCTACAACCTCCTCCGACGATCTCCAGCGCATACGTCACGTCATGGGAAAATTTACTCCATGCCGCCAGATTTACAAGCCCCCAGCGAAGCATCACATACCAACGGACTTGCATTCTGCAACGCACGTCTTCCTGCGCAACGACACCAGCAAGCCACCACTAAAGCCCCCTTACACGGGCCCTTTCCTTGTGATCCGACGCAGTCCGAAAGCATTCCTCCTAAACATTCGGGGCAAAGAAGACTGGGTCTCCATTGAGCGTCTAAAACCTGCTTATCTTCTGCCAGATGACCCGCCTACAGTTGGCCCCTCTAGATCAGGGCGCCCTATTTAACATGTACAGTATGTCATTTTTAGGGGGGGAGCCATGTACCAACCGTGTTTCACACAATTGTACATAATTCCTTTTGTATATATTATGCTTGTATCTTCGCTCTTCCCTCACACTAAAACGAACATGAAAATTCATGTCTGGTTTTTCCTCTGTAATATTGTCTGTCTTGTGAACTTGTTATGTCCTGTTGCCTTGAGGTTTTGTATATAAGGAGAGTGTTCCACAATAATATAACTCAGTCGTTTCCAACCTGCCATTGAGTTCACAGCCTTACCCGGCGCCGTCACAGTGCATGTCTATCTAAATATTTAGCCGCCATTTTTCATTGTTTGCGTACGATAATATATATATATATATATGTATATATATATATATATATATATATATATATATATATATATATATATATATATATATATATATATATATACACACACACACACACACATATATATATATATATATATATATATATATATATATATATATATATATATATATATATATATATATAAGTGTGCGCATACCATAGAAAATAATGACTAAAGGTTTAGAGAGATATACACACATCAGAAAATTTAGAGGGAAGTACCAGGAGTTTTTTGTAATAAGAAAATGCCAGTCAAGCTAAAATTCAAGATCTACAGGATTGTAAAAAGACCAATGTTAATGTATGGATCAGAAATTTGGACTTTAGGACGAAAAGAGGAATCAAAGCTTGAGAGAACAGAAATAAGAATGCTGAGGTGGATTATGGGAGTATCAATGCTTGAAAGATCGGAAAATTATGAAGTAAGTAGAATGGCAGCTTAGTAAAGATTACGGAGATGATAAGAGTGTCACGACTGAGATGGTGTGGACACGTGTTGAAGAAGGATGGTGGGGAGGGAGTGATGAGAGCTTGGGAGGAACCTGTTAAGGGGAAAAGATCAAGAGGGAGGCAGAGAATTAGATGGCAAGATAAGGTGAAGGATAATATGGAGAGAAGAGATTTGGTGGAAGAGGATGCTTTTGATTGAGGATATTGGAGAGGGCGCGTCAAACAACCGACCCCTTAATGCAGGGATAACTGTGGAAAAGAATATATATATATATATATATATATATATATATATATATATATATATATATATATATATATATATATGTGTGTGTGTGTGTGTGTGTGTGTGTGTGTGTGTGTATATATGTATATATGTAGTAGGTTGGTTAGAGCACCAGACACCTGTTGAGGTACTACTGCTAGAGGGTTATTGGGTCCTTTGATTAGCTGAGCAGTACTACATTCGATCCCTCTCTCTAGCTATGGCTCATTTTGCTCTGCCTACAAATGCACCGAATAGTCTGGCCTATTCTTTCTACATTCTCTTTTGTCTTCATACACCTGACAACACTGAGAATGAAAAAAACTCTTCTCCGCTCAAGGAGTTAACTATTGTACTGTAGTTGTTCATTGGCTACTTTCCTCCTGGCGAGGGTAAAAGAGACTCTATCTATGATAAGAAGGTCTTCTAGAAGAAGGACACTTCAAAACCAAACCATTGTTCTCTAGTCTTGGGTAGTGCCATGGCCTCTGTACACCATGGTTTTTCACTATCTTGGGTTAGATTTTCCTCATTTGAGGGTATTGTACCAATCGTGTGTCACACGATCGTTCATAGTAATGACATTTCATTTTTTTTATATATTATACTTTTATCTTTGCCCTCCACTCGCACTGATAGGAACCTGAAATACATGTTAATGGTTAACCGGTGAGCTTGTCGGTTGAACATGAAATTGCCTGTTATGTTTTGTATGCCCCTTTTTCCTGGAGTTTATGTATATATAAATGAATGTTCTGTAATAAAGTTTACTCAGTTGCTTTCACACTTTCTTTGAGTCACAACCTACTCTTGGCCCATTACATTTGTGACCCCAGAAGTCGACTCGCTCCTCCCGCCTTCCACCGCCCCTTGCCACTCTGTCATTGGTACTATGGCGGACTTCACGGAAGTTGGTGGCGACCCATTGAAACTTTCATCATTCGCCAGAGGAAAGGTGTTTGCTTGGTTTCAGCGTGCAGAAGTCCAGTTCCGCATCAAGGGTGTGACTCGCTCAACCACAAAAGCAGATTACGTTCTCGCAGAAATACCCGAGGACACCTTCTCGGAAATATCCAACTGGGTTTGTGAACAAGGAGACACCCAAATAGCGTATGACGCCCTCAAAACATACCTTCTGCAACAGTACTCGCCGTCACCAGCCGCCTTATAGCAAAGCTTTTTCAGCTCTCGCAACAACCGTTTGGGGACCAAAGGGCTTCGCTCACCCTCAGGGAAATGACTAGTATCGCTCGCATGCAACCTGCCGCAGATGGCTCTCCTCATGAGGTGAACCTACTTTGTGCCCTTTGGATACGCCATTTACCCAAACCTGTACGAGCTGCCATACCCGATGTCGATAGTTTACCCATAAAGGACTTGATGACCAAAGCCGACGCCCTTATGAACAGCCACTTCACGACCTTCAAGACCTCCATCAAGACCTCCACTCCTGACAAAGAGGACACCTTTTCATTGTCACCCGAAGCTGACGTGAATCACATAGGATTTCTCGTTGCTGACGTCACATTGCCAATCCTCGGCGCAGATATCCGCTATTCATTTCCACTTTCTGGTCAATGTCGCCCACCGTCGATTGGTAAACGCAGACTCGTACTTGTCGATACCTCTTCAACCCGCCCCCTCTAACCTTGCTCTCCACATCAGCGAACCCGCGGATGCCTACGCCCACCTCCTCACATCGTACCCACAAGTTTTCCGCCCAGAACTTCGCCAAACGCCCACGGCTTTTGCCAAGCACGGTATTTATCACCATATCAAATCAACGGGACCCCCAGTATTCGCAAAATTCAGACGTCTGGCACCGAAACTATTGGCAGCTGCCAATCAGACGTTCGCTGAAATGGAGGAAATGGGCCTTTGCCAAAAGGCCTCCAGCCCATGGTCGTCACCCTTACACGTCGTTCTGAAGAAAGACGGCTCCCTCCGTCCGTGCGCGGATTACAGGCGCGTGAACATGCAAACAGAACCGGATCACTACCACCTCCCAAACATCGCTGACGTGACCTCCTACCTACACAAAGCAAAGGTTTTCTCCATGCTTGACCTCCTGAAGGGGTATTATCAGGTACCTATGAACCCAAAAGACATCCCTAAAGACCTCCATCACCACCCTGTTTGGTACATACACCTTGAATTACTCCTGTTTCGGCCTTCGTAATGCTAGGGCCACTTTTCAATGTCTCATGGACCTCCCTTTCTGTGTATGTTATGTGGACGACATACTTGTGTTCTCTTCCTCAAAAGAGGAATACCTCTGTCACCTGCGCATCGTGCTCGACCGCCTGCAACAAAATGGCCTTTTAGTACGGTACGACAAGTGTACCCTTGGCGCCAACGAAGTGTTGTTCTTAGGTCACCGCATCACTCCAGAAGGAGTCTATCCCCTTCCTGAGAAGGTAGCAGCCGTTCAGAACTTCCCCACGCCCTTGACCGTCAAAGCTCTGCAGGAATTCTTGGGCATGATCAACTAATATCACCGTTTTCTGCCAGCCATTGCCGCCACTCTTGCTCCCCTCTACGCCTCCCTCAATGGCAAGCCAAAGGACCTAAAGTGGGGTTCCCTTCAAAAAGCGGCCTTCTGCAATGCAAAGAAGGCCCTATCAACCGCTGCAGCTCTCCCTTTTCCTATCCCACATGCCCCTCTCCTTCTCTCCACCGATGACAGCGACGTCGCTATTGGTGCAATACTCGAAAAGGTGGTCAACGGGTAGCCCCGCCCATTGGCATTCTTCAGCAGAAAACTGTCCAAAGCAGAATTGGGTTATCCTTCCTTCGATCACGAATTGCTGGCGGAGTACTTGGCGGTCCGTCAATTTCGCCTTTTCTTAGAAGGTATGCCCTTCGTCACTCGCACAGACCACATGCCTTTGGTGCACACCTTCACTCGGCAGTCTGACGCCTGGTCCGACCGTCAACATTGACATCTCTCCGCCATGGCTGAATACAATTGCACCCTCCAACATGTCCCTGGGAAAATGAATCCCCTTGTCGATGCCCTGTCAAAAAACACGTTGGCTGCCGTTCAACTGGGATTGGATTACAACGCCTTGGCTGAAGCCCAATGACAGGATCCAGAGTATCCTGCATGTAAGACATCCTGCACATCCCTCCGTTGGGAAGACATCCACGATGAATCCAACACCACCCTCCTCTGTGGTGTCAGTACTGGTAGACCGTGACCTTGGATTCCTACTCCCATGTGCCAACAGGTGTTTGATTTCATTCATGGCCTTTCACATCCCTTGTGCCGTTCTACTGCACAGCTGCTGAAGACAAAGTTCATTTGGCACGGCATTTCTAAGGATGCTAAGGACTGGGTCCACACCTGTACTTCTTGCCAAACTTCCAAATTAAATCGACACACGGATTCAAGAGTGGGCACCTTTCCTCAAACTCAGCGTCGCTTCACCCACTTTCACGTCGATGTTGAAGGCCTCCTACCCATATCACAAGGACATCGTTACCTGTCTACCGTCATCGACCGCTCCACTCGTTGGCTTGAAGCCATTCCCACGGAAACTGCAAACGTCCGCCTCATGTACATCTGCCTTACTCTCAGTATGGATTGGAAGATTTAGTATCCCTGAGCATATTACTTCTGACAGGGGTACCAATTTCACCTTTCAACTGTGGACATCATTAGCAAATCTCCTGGGCATCACCCTACATCAGACAACTGCCTACTACCCTGCTGCCAATGGAATGGTTGACCGTTTTTTATCGCACCCTCAAAGCAGCTTTGATGTCCCACTGCAAGGATTCCAACTCGTTTACTCAGCTTCTCTGGGTCCTCCTGGGACTACGGACCATTCCCAAAGACGCCCTCGACTTCTCGGCAGGTGAAATGGTGTATGGCGACCCGTTAGTTGTCCCTGCAAATTTTTTCCTTTTGCAACCTCCTGCGACGATCTCCAGCGCATACGTCAAGTCATGGGAAAATTTACTCCATGCCGCCAGACTTACAAGCCCCCGGCGAAGCATCACATACCGACAAACTCGCACTCTGTAACGCACGTCTTCCTAAGCAGCGACACTAGCAATCCACTGCTAACGCCCCCTTACACGGGCCCTTTCCTTGTGATCCAACGCAGTCCGAAAGCATTCCTATTAAACATTCGTGGCAAAGAAGACTGGGTCTCCATTGATCGTCTAAAACCTGCTTATCTCCTGCCTGATGACCTGCATACAGTTCGCCTCTCTAGATCAGGGCGCCCTATTTAACATGTACAGTGTGTCATTTTTAGGTGGGGAGCCATGTACCAACCGTGTGCCACACAATCGTAAAAAGTAACGACATTTCCCTTTTTTGTATATATTATGCTTGTATCTTCGTTCTCCCCTAGCACTGAGAGACACCTGAAATTATATGTCTGTTTTTCTCACTGTTAACTGTTAACCGATGAACTTGTTGGTGGAACATGAAATTGCCTGTTATGTTTCGTATGCCTTTTTGCCTGGAGTTTATGTATACATAAGCGAATGTTCTGTAATAAAGTTTACTTAGTTGCTTTCACACTGCCTTTAGGGTTACAACCTTCTCTCGGCCCGCCACAGTACACTCAGGCACAGTATTCTATCCTTTATTCCGTCCACTTATTCTATTAATCTTTTCATAGTTTATATATGAAAGATCTGATTTAATATCGTTACTGTTCTTAAAAATATTTCCTTTTGATTGTTGATTACAACTCTTGTTTATTCATTTCCTTTTTTCTTATCTTTACTGGGCAGTTTTTCCCTGTTGGAGCCCTTGGGCTTATAGCATCCTGGTTTTCCAACAAGGGTTTTAGCTTAGCTTGTAATAATAATGATAATAATAATAATAATAATAATAATAATAATAATAATAATAATAATAATAATAATGAGTGACTGAACTTATGTCGTGCTTTCCGGCCTCAGACATGCAGGAAAACAGAGAAGAGAGCAGCGATGTCTCGTTCAATGTTTTATACATAAAAAAAAATAGGTTTAGCAAGCAATATGTTTTTGTCAAAATCTTAAAAAGCCAGACTATTCCTTTCTTTAAATATTAAAAGTGGTTAAAAATGAAAATTGAGAAATGCCAACCATGAAATTTTCACCAATTGCTTAAAATAAAGCATTAATTACTAACTGACGGAGAATAGGGATATACTAGAGATAAAAATGAGAGATATAGATATAGAGATATAAGCAAAAGCTACAATAAAGATATGCCAATGGAAAAGGGGCATTGCTATCTGCAATCTTTCACTGAAGCCAAAAATGTCAGACCTCTGATTGACAGATGACATTTTACTCACTTTTCAGAACACCCACTCTTTGAAATTGAGACTCTCTCTCTCTCTCTCTCTCTCTCTCTCTCTCTCTCTCTCTCTCTCTCTCTCTCTCTCTCTCTCTCTGCCACGCGCATACACACTTACGTTTTCCCTCTGGATGAAAAAAGACACCTAATTAAAAACAGCTAATTCAAAAAAAAAAAAAAAAAAAAAAAAAAAAAAACTGTAAAGATCGGCTTTTCAATGCTTTGATGTAAAAGAAATATCCAAAAGACGACTGAATTGAAATTTCTATCCATGCAGGTTTTTTTTTTTCCATCTCCTCCGCTTCTTCTTCTCCCAAGTGAATAAGGATGAGTTTAATATTGAGATCTTTCACAACAGATTCGAACTCAGTCTCAGGATATCCACTTGAGGTTCTCTCTCTCTGGTGCTAGATTTCGAGGAGTGAAATGAAGAGTTCAAGTTGTTACGTTTCATTTATTAGCAGGTGATGTCCAATCCTTTTTAATACATTCGCATAAATTCTGTATAAAACTCTTAAGAATCATGAAAATATGTATCTCTCTAAATAAGCAGCATCTCTTCACGAACCTCTGCACACCTGTCTACCCTTTACTTTCCTAAATGTAAATATTATTTCCTCTGCATATCAAAGTGAACCATGCGTGTCTTATCATTATATAGCCGAATCGCCCTCAAGGATTAACTCTGTAATCTAAGTATCTACGAGCTACCCATCAGTCGATTATTACCTCTGTAATTGTAAGCAACCATTGCTGAAACATTCTGTGTAATTTACAGATGAAAAGTGCACAAAAGATTAAACTTTATTTTTTTCATCAAGTAGTAATATGAAATTTTACTCTTTGATACAAAAATAAAAGTATTATTCTTTCAATATTTGGTTATCACTATCGTTTAAATCAATTCTTGAATAGCCTTGGTGACTTTTTTTCAGTAAATGTGAGCGTTGGAATTCTCCTAAAGGGTTTGTTTTCCCTGATTCTTATGTCTGGCTATCATGTGAGAAGTACATCTACACTGTTAAATATTTGCCGCAAAAAAACTATAAAAATCCTAAAATAAATGTTGCCAAGCATTTACCGTTTTAAAGACAAATATTGACGTTAAGGAGTGATATTACGGTCACCAAACAGTAAAAGATAACGACAAAGAACGGCCAAAATTACGGTTGCATGTATTTGAATAGAATACGGCGGAAACCTGTATATATATATATATATATATATATATATATATATATATATATATATATATATATATATATATATATATATATATATATATATATATATATATATATATATATATATATATATATAAGCTGTCACTTGCAGCGCTACCCACCCCTTTATGACGGAGAGAGGAATTATTCATATTGTAAGGACAGTGAGACAAGCGTCACCAAGATCAACTGATACTTTATTTGAATGCGCACGGAAATACATTACAAGGTGCGGACGGAAACGTAGGATGATGTTGGCGCCAGGTCAGATTGAAGTGCCCGCCAAAATATATGTGTTTTCTTACACTTACAAATATATGAATTATGGGTTAGCAAAAACATGTTATGAAACGATACATATATACAAATATAGCTCTGGTAGAGCGGAATATATATACATAGGACACCACAGTGTGGCGAAGAGAGAATTTAAATAAATAAGTAGTTTGTCGATTTTCTGGACGACGAAGGGATCGGTGTCCTTACAAGTACTCCCCCCCCAAGACATCGGGCGGCGTAGAGGGCTGATGATCAATCTTCGTATCTCTTCGGGCGTCGGAGGGTTCCTCTTGTTTTTGAACGGAGGGGCGCGCTGGCGGTCGGTGTAAGGATCTCTTCCTCTTGTCGTCGTTTGATGATTTTTCCTTCGTTGGGCGGCTTGTTTTGTGGCGGAACTCTGGGTCTGCCAGGTCCAGCGGAGGCGGTGTCGCTTCCTTCGAGAAACGCTGGTTTCACGCGGTCTATTGAGACCCAGTCCTCTTGGCCATGGACGTCAAGAAGGAAGGCTTTCGTTGTCTTTTTAATTACCCGGTAGGGACCTCGATAAGGTCTAGTCAGTGGTTGTCGATGAGCGTCGACACGGACGAAAACGTACTTGCAGTCATCCAGGCTTTTTGGCTTGAAGTGCTTGGTTCTGTCCTGGTAAGTTTTGAGACATGGCCTGAACTTCCTGGCAATGTTCCTTAGGTGATCCAGCTGCGTGTCGTTGGTTGATGAGGGAAAGAATTTTCCAGGAACTGCGAGCGCTTCCCCGTAAACTTTTTCGGCGGGCGAAGGTTCGCCGTCTGCGCGAGGGGCGGTGCGAAGGCCGAGGAGTACCCAAGGAAGTCGTGATTTCCAGTCCCCGTCGGTGCAGCTCGCCATCAGGGACACCTTGAGGGCGCGGTGCGTTCTTTCGACCATGCCGTTTGCCACGGGGTTGTATGCCGTGTTGCTGTGGAGCGTCGTCCCCATCAGGTTTGCCAAAGCAAGCCATATTTCTGAGAGGAAAGCGGGGCCTCTGTCAGTCGTGATGTCGTCAGGAACGCCAAACCTGCTCACCCAGCTTGACAGGAGGGCTTCGGCACATGCTTGAGTCGTAGCTTCGGTCATCGGCGATGCCTCCAACCACCTTGTGGAGCGATCGATGATCGTAAGTAGGTAACGAGCGGATCCCGAAGGGGGCAATGGTCCCACGACGTCGATGTGTATATGTCTGAAACGTCTTTTTGGCTGGGGAAAATCGCCCACCCCCGATTCGGTGTGACGGCTGACCTTGCTTGATTGGCAGTTGATGCATGACCTCGCCCATTCCCGGGCGTCCTTTTTTATCCCTGGCCAGACAAACTTTTCAGACAAAAGGCGAGCGGTGGTGCGTCCTGAGGGGTGCGAAAGTCCATGGATGATATCGAATATTTTCCTTCTGCAGGAGGCTGGTACCCAGGGACGAGGGCGGCCCAAGCTGGTGTCGCAAAGAATACTTACTCCTGCTGGTCGGAGGGGAACTGCACTTATCTTGAGCGCGGATGGCTCCGTCAGGTGAACCTGTGCTTCTCAGTCGGTGCGTTGTTCGGTTGCGAGATTGGCGTAGTCGATTCCCAGGTGGATCGCGTCAATTTCAATCCTTGAAAGTTCGTCCGCGACTGGGTTTTTCTTTCCTGGGACGTAAGGTATGGTGCACCTGAATTCGGCGATTGATGCGAGATGACGTTGTTGTCGGGATGACCATGCGTCCGTTAATTTCGTGAAGGCGTGGACGAGGGGTTGATGGTCCGTTACAATCGTGAAGGGGGTACCCTCGAAGATGTGCCTGAAGTGGCGGACGGCGAGGTAGACGGCGTGGAGTTCCCTATCGAAGATGCTGTATCTTGTTTCGGCGGGTTTCAATTTCTTGCTGAAGAATGCCAGCGGTCGAGGAGAACCATCGACGAGTTGCTCAAGCACAGCCCCGCAGGCGACGTTGCTGGCGTCGGTTGTTAGTCGCAGGGGCGCGTTGTCGTCGAAATGAGCCAGGGTGGTGGCATTCGCAAGGGCATCCTTCGTCCGAGCGAATGCCTGTTGCTGGGGCACGCCCCACTGGAGTTTTTTTGCTTTTCCTTTCAGGACGTCGTCGAGGGGTGACAGGGTTTGTGCGATGTTGGGGATGAAGCGCCTGTAGTAATTGACCATTCCCAAGAACTCCTGAAGTTGGCGGATGGTCGTAGGCATTGGGAACTTCCTGATGGCGTCGACTTTGGTTGTCATGGGTTTTACCCCGCGCGAGGATACACGGTGACCAAGGAAATCCACTCCCTCCGCACCGAACGTACATTTGTCGAAGCGTACGACTAGGCCGTTCTCCTGTAGGCGCTTTAGGACGGTGCGGACGTGTCCCCGGTGTTCCTCCTTGGTTTTCGAGAATATCAGGATGTCGTCGACGTAGCAGACGCAGAAAGGTAGGTCACCCAGAATGCTATCCATTAGTCGTTGGAAGGTCGCCCCGGCGTTGCGTAGACCGAAGGTTGAGTATGCGAAGGTGTAGGATCCTAACGGCGTTACAATGGCAGTTTTCGGGGTATCTTCCTGGAATTCGGGGACCTGGAAGTAAGACTTGAGAAGGTCCATCTTGGTAAAAAACTTTGCGCTGTGCAACGCGTTCGTTAGGTCCTGCATGTTGGGCAGCGGGTAATGATCGGGCGTTGTGATGAGGTTGAGGCGCCTGTAGTCGCCGCAAGGTCTCCAGGACCCGTCCGGCTTTTTAACCATGTGCAGGGGTGATGCCCAGGGGCTCGATGCTTTCTTACAGATACCCATGCGTTCCATGTTCTCGAAGGCGCGTTTGGCATCCTTCAGTTTCTGAGGCGGGAGGCGGCGGAATTTGGCGTGAGTGGGAGGTCCTGTCGTTGTGATGTGGTGGTAGATACCATGCTTGGACGGGGAACCTGGCGAGTGTCGGAGCTCGGGCTTGAAAACCTCGGGAAACTCTTGTAGGAGGTCGGCGTAGGGGTGCGTTGTTACGGCGGATACGGACATTGTTGCAGGGCCGTGCTCTAGGGCGCGAGACTGGCAGGTTCCCGTGTCGATGAGACGTCTGTTAGCGATGTCGACGAGGAGTCCATGGTGGGCGAGGAAATCCGCACCGAGGAGGGGGCGATTGACGTCGGCGATAGTGAAGGGCCAAGAATACGAACGGCCCATGATAGATATCTTGAGGGTCTTGATTCCATAGCACCGTAAGGGAGATCCGTTGGCGGCGATGAGTGAGGGAGCGTTTTTGTCGGGACCACGGTCTAGGTCGGACTTCGAAGGAGGGAACGTTGACTGCATTGCGCCGGTGTCCACCATGAGTCTACGGTTGGAACTTGTATCGAGGATACAGAAACCAATCTTGTTATGGTTAACTGCGGCCACGTTGGTGGCAGGTGGATGCTTCTGGCATCATCTTATAGGGAAACTGCATGGTGCTCTACATTTCTTGGCGTCACTGCCGAACTGTTGGTGGTAGAAGCACCATGCTGGGTTAGGCCTAGGGTTTGGTCGTGTCGGTTGCGGTGGTTTCTTTCTTGATAGAATGTTGATCTCGTCGTCCTCGAGGGCCATTGCCGAGGAGTCTATGGAAGAGCAGCTGCTGAAGGAGGAGAACGGAGGCGGTGTTGACGATGATGCTCCGAGGCGAGATGCTTTGGAGGCCTCGTGGAGCTTCTGAGCCTTCGACAGGAGTTCGTTCATCGGGAGCGTGTCGGCGTCTGTCAATTGAGCCCGTACGTCCTGTGGTAGGCGTCGAAGAAAGATATTGCGAGATAAGCTAATCTCACGTCGTCGGCCGTTGCTGTCTGTTTCGGGGAGCATGAGCAGGCCGGTTAGCTCGTCCCACGCCTCGACAGGAGAGGTGTCACCCATGGGCTTGCCGGCGAGGTCCAGTACTTTCTGTGCCCTTGCTGAGATGGAGAGGGAGTAGATACCGATGAGTTTCGTTCTCAGGTCGTCGTATGAAACTTGGCCGGCCTGGGCTTTGAGCCATGGGGAAATCTTGACGAATACTTCTTCAGGTATGGAGGTGAGAACGATGTCAGCCTTGGCGCAGGAGTCGCTGAGTCTAGCGGCGCGGAAGAGTACGTCCGCTCTCAGGAACCAGGAAGCGGTGTTGTGTTGAGAAAAGGGCGGCAGTTTGACTTTGGGCGTGGAGGCGAGGCCGTTGGGTGCGATGGGCGTGTTGCTTCCTGCAGCGTGGCCAGACGACGAGTCGGCGAAGAGGTGAGAAGTTGATATGTCGGTTAAGCTCATCCTACTGCCTTACGTTCACCGAAGTGTGGGAGAACCAAAGGCAGGTTCGTGCCTAAGGTAACGAATATGTAGAAGGTAGCACGGCCGTAATAAGTCCGTTAATGGCAAAGCCAAAACCGCTGATGCTACTTTCAACTCCGGGGTCACCAGTTGTAAGGACAGTGAGACAAGCGTCACCAAGATCAACTGATACTTTATTTGAATGCGCACGGAAATACATTACAAGGTGCGGACAGAAACGTAGGATGACGTTGGCGCCAAGTCAGATTGAAGTGCCCGCCAAAATATATGTTTTCTTACACTTACAAATATATGAATTATGGGTTAACAAAAACATGTTATGAAACGATACATATATCAAATTATAGCTCTGGTAGAGCGGAATATATATACATAGGACACCACAGTGTAGCGAAGAGAGAATTTAAATAAAAAAGTAGTTTGTCGATTTTCTGGACGACGAAGGGATCGGTGTCCTTACAATATCCTATTGAGTGTGGATGTCTATCCAAGTTTTTAGATGTAAATTTTTATAGGTTACGTAAACTACAGTAGTATATATATATGTGTGTTATATATATATATATATATATATATATATATATATATATATATATATATATATATATATATATATATATATATATATATATATATATATATATATATATATATATATAATATAATAATATTTATTTTTTATAATATTTTTTTTTATACTAATGAGAATACTAATGACAACGTAACAACAACACACACACACACACACACACACACACACACACATATATATATATATATATATATATATATATATATATATATATATATATATATATATATATAATATATATACATATATATATATATATATATATATATATATATATATATATATATATATATATATATATATATATATATATATATATGTGTGTGTGTGTGTGTGTGTGTGTGTGTGTGTTGTGTGTGTGTGTGTGTGTGTGTGGTTGTTCTTACGTCCTCTCATTAGTATTCCTAAAACCGAAGGAAAAGAGTTATAAAAACATAAAATTATGAGATTTTGGAAGTAATATCGTTATCGAGTAATCTGTTCCTGAATAAGATGCGTTTGTATGAAAGTCTATTAAAATCTAATACAACTATCTGGAAAAAAAAATATCTCTCGCACTTAACGTTTCGTTGATATATTGCTTACCTCACGACACCAGCCCACGACCCCACAACTTCCTCTTCCACAGTCCAGAAATACTGTTGGCCTGATTGGCGGGAAGTCACGTAGAGTAAGTCTGTCATCAAAGGAAAATTTCTCCTGGGCAACTGTTGTGAGGCTAAATGGTTACCTTTGATTTTTGGTGCAGAACGAGTGTTTGCGAGCTATGGTTCTATGAAAGTTCCATAGATCAGACTATAACCACTTGAAGGTTCATGTTTTAACTGTTTAAACATTTATTTACAGCGAAGTGAGTGAATAGCTTTGAAAAGGGTTTGTACATAAGGCTTAATAGATCTAGGCCTGTCCTCGGATAAGTAACACAAGAACAGTTTCGATAGTGATGGTAGGAAATGGTTGTTTGCGGAATAAAAAAAAAAAAATAAAGGTCAGTTTGAATATTAATAAAGTAACTTAATGCTACAGACACTATTGTTTTTAACTTGATCAGGTTTTTAAATAAAAACAAGAAAAAAAGTTTTGGATAGACTACATTTTACAAATCGAAATTCTTTTATAATTATTTTTTTCCCTGCTGCAAAAAAAAATTCACTATAAGACAAAAATCTTTTTATATATGAAAATTTATAGGTCATCTCATTTCTTTTCCCTTCATTCGTTTTACATTCGCTTAGATCCTTACAAATCTAACTTTATCATGAACAACGGAAAAAAGATTAACGACATATAGGTTTAAATATGTTTAAAGGTATTCATGAGTGGCAGAGGCAAGGGGCAGGACCTCTCTCCACCCTAGCTAGAACCAGGAAAGGTCAGACAAAGACTGCTAATTACTTAGCTCACAAGGACAGTGATTTTGCATACACGACATGAAACTATCGTGGTTGGGGGGGGTCACAAAAATTTTTTCATTCGAGAGAAGAGATTCTTCAAATGATACGAGATATAATGCCATAGGAAAAGAAGACACATGCGCTCACCCAGAATATAAACATGATAACAGAATGGCGTCCCAGTCATTCAGAATGATAAAAAGCGCCAAGCATCTCGCTGGGTCTGCATACTAAAATCCTTATTCCTTGTGGAAGAGTCAGCGTGCTACATCCATCGTGTGTTGGAACACATCATATTTGTATCCCTCTTTTACATCCTTGGGAAAGCTTTGCAGAATCAGTATTTCTTTTGTTTGTGTAATAAATTTTCTCCTCTAACTGAGACTCGAGCAGAAGGACTGAAAAGCTGGGGAGGACAACTTGATTTTTTTTCTTTTATTTTTCTATTTCACACATTAGGATGTTAATAAGACTCAGGAATTATTGAACCATAAGCTATTAACAGATTTGGTCTAGCATTTCAGATTACAGAGTTATTTCCAATGAGTAGTAATACATAGAACTTATAGAATTTAGTAGAATTTTCTCTCTCTCTCTCTCTCTCTCTCTCTCTCTCTCTCTCTCTCTCTCTCTCTCTCTCTCATCTTTTTCTTATTTATCTCTTTTTTTCCTTTCCGTTCTTTGACATTCGCCAGATCCTCGCCAACATAACTTCATCAAGAACTGCACCAGAAGCATTAGCCTTATTAATTAATTCCACATCAGCTTTTGATGCAGAGATGATAAACTTCAAAACGTCACGAACTTTGATGTCTGAAGGAAGGTGAAGCGTGTTGTCATTTAATGGTCTCAGGAGTAAATAAAAAGGCTTCCTTTTATGATCAATGATTAAAAAAGAAGACGTCTGATGACAAAATGAAAGATGAGAGAAAGTTGGAAACTCTGACTTGTTTGATGAACTCTCCCAAGTTGCCCAAACAGACCAACGTGGCGGAATATCCGGGGGCTTGATTAGATAATATATTCATGCAGTCCCATATCCTAATGGAACGCCGTCCCACAGTTTTATACTCGTATATCCCAACAGAATGCCGTGCCACAGTATTTCTATATTCGTATTTCCTAACAGAATGCCGTCCCACAGTCATTCTATACTCGTATATATTAACATAAGGCCCTCCCACAGTCATTCTATACTCGTATATCCTAACAAAATGCCGTCCCACAATTATTATATGCATGTATATCCCAACTGAATGCCATCCCACAGCTACTCTATACTCATATATCCTAACAGAATGCGGTCCCACTGTTTTTCTATACTCATATATCCTAAAATAATGCCGTCCTACAATCATTCTATACTCGTATATCCTAACAAAATGCCATCCCAAAAATATTCTCTGCTCGTATATCCTAACAGAATGCCATCCCACAGTTACTCTATACTTATATATCATAACAGAAGGCCGTCCCACAATTATCCTATGCTCGTATATCCTAACATAATGCCGTCCCACAGTTATTCTTTGCTCGTATACCCTAATATAATGCTGTCCCACTGTTATTTTATACATGTAAATCCTAACAGAATGGTGTCCCACAATTATACTATGCTCGTATATCCTAACAGGATACTATCCCAGAGTTACTCTATACTCATATATCCTAACAGAATGCCGTCCCACAGTTACTCTATACTCGTATATCCTAACATAATGCCATCCCACAGTCATTTTATACCCGTATATAATAACATAATGCCGTCCCAGAGTTGTTCTATACTCGTATATCCTAACATAATGCCGTCCCACAATTATTCTATTCTCATGTATTTATACAGAATGCGGTCCCACAGATATTCTAAAACCGTATATCCTAACAGAATGTTGTATTCATATATCCTAACAGAATGCCATCCAAGAGTCATTCTATACTCGTAAATCTTAACAAAATGCCGTAACACAGTTATTATATACTCATATATCCTAACATAATGCCGTCCCACAATTATTCTATGCTCGTATATTCTAAAATAATGCCGTCCCTCAGTTATTCTATACTCGTATATCCTAACAGAATGCCATCCCACAGTAATTTTATACTCATATATCCTAACATTATGCAGTCCCACAGTTATTCTATGCTTTTATATCCTAACAAAATGCCGTCCTGCAGTTATTCTATGCTCGTATATCCTAACATAATGTCGTCCCACAGTTATTCTATGCTCGTATATCTTAACATAATGCCGTCCCACAGTTATTCTATGCTTGTATATCCTAACATAATGCGGTCCCACAGTTATTCTATGCTCCTATATCCTAACATAATGCCTTGCCACAGGTATTCTATGTTCGTATATCCTAACTTAATGCCGTCCCACAGATATTCTATAGTCGTATATCCTATCATAATGTTGTCCCACAGTTATTCTATCCTCGTATATTCTAATACAATGCGGTCTCACAGTTATTCTATACTCGTATATCCTAACAGAATGCCATCCCACAGTTATTCTATACTCGTATATCCGAACAGAATGCTGTCCCCGAGTCATTCTATACTCGTATATCCTAACATAATGCCGTCCCACAGTTATTCTATACTCGTATATCCTAACATATTGCCGGCCCACAATTATTCTATGCTCGTATATCCTAACAGAATGCCGTTCCACAGTCATTTTATACTTGTATATCCTAACAGAATGCCATCCAACAGCAATTTTATACTCGCATATCGTAACATAATGCTGACCCACAGTTATTCTATGCTTTTATATCCTTACATAAGGCCATCCCACAGTTATTCTATGCACGTATATCCTAGCATAATGTCGTCCCATAGTTATTTTATGCTCGTATATCCTAACATAATGCCGTCCCTCATTTATTCTATGCTCGTATATCCTAACATAATGCCGTGCCACTGGTATTCTATGCTTGTATATCCTTACTTAATGCCGTCCCACAGTTATTCTATGCTCGTATATCCTAACATAATGCTATCCCACAGTTATTCTATGCTTGTATATCCTGACATAATGCAGTCCCACAGTTATTTCATGCTCGTATATACTAACATAATGCCGTCCCACAGTTATTCTATGCTCGTATATCCTAACATAAAGCTGTCCCACAGTTATTCTATCCTCTTATATTCTAACAGAAAGTGTTCCCACAGTTATTCTATAATCGTATATCCTAACAGAACGCCATCTCACAGTTTTATATTCGTATATCCTAACATAATGCTATCCCACAGTTATTCTATGCTTTTATATCCTAACAGAATACCATCCCACAGGTATTCTATACTTGTATATCCTAACATAATGCCGTCCCACAGTTATTCTATCCTTGTATATCCGAACAGAATGCCGTCTCGCAGTTATTCTTTACTCGGGTATCCTAACAGAATGCCGTCCCACAGTTATTCTATACCCGAGTATCCTAACAGAATGCCGCCCCAGAGTTATTCTAAACTCGTATATCCAAACAGAATGTTGCCCAACAGTTATTTCATACTCGTATATCCTAACATAATGCCGTCCCTTTGAGATACCAGAGAATTATGGCGTGTTTTGACTGGCCAGACAGTACTACACTGGATCCTTCTCTTTGGTTACGGTTCACTTTCCCTTTGCCTACACATACACATACACTGAGAATACTAAACAATTCTTGTTCATCCAAGGGGTTAAGTACTTCACTGCAATTGTTCAGTGGCCACTTTTCTCTTGGTAAGGATAGAAGACAAGACACTCCAAAATCAAACCATTGTTCTCTAGACTTGGGCATTGCCATAGCCTCTGTACCATGGTCTTCCACTTTCCTGGGTTAGAGTTCTCTTGTTTGTGGGTACACTCGGGCGCACTATTGTTTCTTATTTCTTCTCCTCTTGTTTTGTTAAAGTTTATATAAATCATAAAGGAGATATTTACTTTAATTGTTGTTACTCTTCTGAAAATATTTTATTTTCCCTTGTTTCCTTTCCTTGCTAAGCTATTTCCCCGGTCGGAGCCCCTGGGCTTATAGCATCCTGCTTTTCCAACTAGGGCTGTAGCTTAGCAAGTAATAATAATAATAATAATAATAATAATAATAATAATAATAATAATAATAATAATAATAATAATAATAATAATAATGAAAATAATAATAATAGAATGCCGTCTCAGCGTGATTCTAGACTCGTAAACACAAGAGAACACCGTCCCATTCATTCGAAAAATGTGCGAACCATGTCGCTATATCTGCATTCTAAAACTGTACTCTTGGTGGAAAAGTCAGCGTGTGTTGGAACACATCACATTTATATTCCGTCTTGTACACGGAAAGCTTTGCAAAATCAGTATTTCTTTTGTTTGAGTAATATAATATATTCTCTCCCCTGACTCTTATTCGACCAGAAGCGATGTAATACTGGAGGTGACACGTTGAGTATTTCTGCTTTTCTAGACTTTGGGATGGTCAAAGTATTCATGAATTATTCTTATATAACTACTAGGGGGTCTTACTCATTTTTTATATTATTAAAGTATATTACTATTAAATGATAACATAGAATTCGATTGTTAAATCCATCAATTTTTGCTCTCTCTCTCTCTCTCTCTCTCTCTCTCTCTCTCTCTCTCTCTCTCTCTCTCTCTCTCTCTCTCTCTCTCTCTCTCTCTCTCTTACTACTGATTAAAGACATTAACATTTTGGTAAACAAACAATTACTAAATTCCAGATTCGACCAGAACCGTTAATCATTTACTCTCAAAATTCCAAGTAAAACAACAACTCATTTAAAGCAAATAATTATACACTTCAAACATTTTCATAGTCCTTCCGTTAATCCCAACACTATGCACTTTTTAATTCCTGCTAAGTATATGATCATTACCTTTCAATAGGGTGATATATGCAATATTTTTTTTCCAGCTACGACCAGATTGTGGAATAATCTTCCTAATCAGGCAATTCAATTGGTGGAACTTCAGAAGTTCACACTTGCAGAGAATACTTTTATGTTGAACAGGCTGACATGAGTCTCTCATCATAGTTTATATATGACATAAATTCCAACGTTGTTACTGATTTAAAGATATTTTATATACTTCTTTTCATATAGTTTTTCTATTTCCTTTCCTTATTGGTCTATTTTTCCTTTTGGGGCCTTTGGACTTATAGTATCCTGATTTATCAACTAGGGTTATAGTTTAACTAGTTATGATATTAATATTTTCCAAACTTTTTTTTTTTTTTTTTTCTTTTGTAAGCAAACCGCATAGAAGGAGCATTTGACAAGGAACTAGCCAACTCGTTAATAAGAGGATAATTCCCATATATTAAGCTATGTCTTCTTCTCTAGTAAACTTACAATGGAAGTCAGTTACACATTCTAAAAAAGATTAGGTTCCATTGCCCTTATGATAATCTTTTTATCTCCTCAGTGGGTTTTAACACATATATATGACTACGGTATGACACTCAAAGCAACCTCTTTAGCTAAAATGGCTCCTCTCCTCTGAAATGTCAACATCGTTCCAATTATCTGCATATAGGCAATATGGCTAAGATTAAGTATGTTGATTATATAAGATAGCAGTCTTCAAAATGAGCCAGACTTCAAGAGAGAGAGAGAGAGAGAGAGAGAGAGAGAGAGAGAGAGAGAGAGAGAGAGAGATGTTAAGTATTTGATAAAACGCGCCACGAGAGGTAAATAAACCCAAAAGCAAGAGTGAGGAGTGCCTGTTCTTGGAGGAAAGCCCAGTGGGGGAAGAGACGATGGATACCAAGTGCCAGGCTGCAGAAGGAAGAAGGAGAAGAAGGAAGAGAAGAAAAGGAGAGAAGAAAAGAAGGGCCCAATGGCGTAATACCTATTAGCCGACATGGGTGGTAGAGTGCAGGATGGCCCTAGGTACAGGTCATAGGCCAAGCTAGGAGCGATGAGATAGAAAAGAAGAAAAATGAGTGAGGAGGTAAGACCCTTGAGGGGAAAGAGTCCCTTCCTTTTTCTCTCCTCATTCGTTAAAATGCTACATCAGCTGTAAGAGAAGAGAGAATAAAAGAAAGGTGAACTCCCACAATAACAGGGAAGGAGATTCTGCTATGTCATAGGATAAGATTAAAATGGACCTAGTTTCTTTTGTTTACTTTCTATTTCATATTTCGTTCTGTAAAATGGAAACTCTAATACATTCCTATATCTGTGGAACGAAATAGTATATCTGTAACATAATCGTCCCTTTAACGACTAAAATTTTATAATTATTAAATTCTATAGCACTACGGCATAGAACTCAGATAATGTATAAATAATTTTTATACGCAGAAACATCTTCTCTTCATCGATAAACATTACCCTTGGCATCACGAAAACATTATCATTGTTAAAGAAATATCTAAATACTCTTATCAAACGTAACCACCCATCGTCTTCAAACCTTCTCCAAATAAACTAAGCCATGATACTATAAGAAAGCAATATTAATCATTGTTTTTTTTTTTTCATATAAAGAGTGGCAACAGTTTTACTCCTATCGGTCAATAGAGAAGCATTATAAAAAGACGCACATCAGTAAAAAAATCTATTTGGAACTTTTTCTCTCACTTTTCAGAGTCCAAAGTTCATGATCACCGCTGTTCTCAATTAAACTTGATGGCGTCGTTACCGAAAGCAGTAATGTCCATTCCATTTTTCCAGGCTTCAAACTAAAAAAAATTAGATCCGCGATCCAGTAATGACTCCGATTTGTTCTTCGACGTAGACAGTCCCTTTCACTTTCATAATTTCCACCTTCTTGTAACTCGCGATTTCAAACTGGAAGAGCACAGAAACAGTTCTAACTAATCTCCAAAAGTTCAAGTCCTTTAAGGATCTGACAATATCCTACTTAATTCATGGCCGAGTAGGGGCCGCATTAGAGCACACTGCGAGAAAAGATAGTTGAGGATTATTTCTTCATTGAATGTCAAGATAAAGTTATGTTTGTTTCCAAATAACAAAGTAGAAAAGATTTT
>NC_090730.1:36540781-36550781 GCF_036898095.1 Palaemon carinicauda
TATTACCCTCTCATACACTTTCATAATATGTGATGTTAGACTAACAGGTCTGTAATTGCCTTCCTCTAGTCTTGATCCACTTTTGAAGATAGGGGTTATATAAGCTAATTTATGTTTAACATATATCTCGCTCATATCTACACTTTGTCTTAGCAGTATTGCAAGCGGCTTCGCGATAGTGTTTGCAGTTTTTTTTAACAAAATCGCTGGAACTCCATCTGGTTCGGCTGCCGATCCATTTTTAATTTCGTCTATAGCCTTGACAATATCTGTTTCATTAATATCAATATCCATTAGATATTCAACATTTTTTTCTCTCATTTCTGTTTCATTATTCTCATTCGCAATTCTTGGCGTGAACTCACTCTTATATTTTTCTGCTAATATGTTGCATATTTCCTTTTTTCTTTCGTTAGCCGTCCTTCAATTCTTAGAGGGCCTATTTCTATTCTCCCTTTATTCATCTTTTTTACATAGGAGTAAAGTACTTTGGGGTTTCTTTTTATATTTTGAAGTGTCCTTTCTTCTAAGTACATTTTTTCATTTTCTTTCGACTGCATAATCTTTTGTTCTGCATTTTCTATCTTACATTTTATTTCCCTCATTTTCCACACATTTTTTTCTTTTGCAAGATTTTTCTTCCACTTTCTAATTTTCTGAAATAAGATCCTTCTGTCTCTTGGTATGCACGTCTTTTGTTTATTGTTTTTTTTTCGATACATATTTTTCAATGATTTTCTCCAGTATTTTGTACAGTATGTCCGTATTTACCTGTATATTATCCCTTACAAATACATTTTTCCATTCTTTATTCAGTTCTTCATTTATTTCTGACCATTTTATATTCTTACTGTAAAAATTATATTTTCATATCCTTCCCAAAGTTTTGTGCTTTTATTAATTCTGCGATCACTTGCTTTGGAATGAACTATCAATTCTATGACATTGTGGTCTGAAATTACCATGTTATACACTATTATTTCTTTAACATAATTCACCTCATTCACAAATACTAGATCTAGGACATTTTCCTTTCTTGTTGGAATGTGGTTTATTTGTTGCATATTATGTTCTAATAGCATATCTTGAAGCTTTTCAAATTGCCTCTTATCTTCTGCGCTACTATTACTCTCTTTTTTATATGTATACATACAACCACTTTCTTCTATCAGTCCTTTCCAATCCACGAAAGGAAAGTTAAAATCTCCGGATAGGAGTATATTCCAGTCTTTATGGTTTCTACATATATCATCTATTTTTTTCTATTATTATGTCAAACTCCTTAGTATTTGGGGGTCTGTAAACTACAATATTCACTAGTTTTTCAAATTCAAATTCTACCGCAATTAATTCACATTCTGTGTTGCTGTATTTTTCACAGACTTTTCCTTGATTTATGTCTCTTCCATATATTTTTTCTGTCTGATCTATATGTTTGGAAACCCTTTATCTGGTCAGCACTGCCAGTCTCTTGGGAATACCATGTTTCACTTATATTTAATATATCTATTGTTTCAATTTAGGTTAGTTCTTCTAGGAACTCTATTTTCCTTTTAGAGTTACTCGTGACTAAACCCTGTGCATTCATCACTATTATGGTTTGTGTTTCATCCCCATTATTTAATATTGGTAATAATATGGATTCTCCCATACTTCCCTCCTGCTCTGATATGATGTTCTTTTTTTCATTTCTCGGAATTCTGCCATTAAAAAATCCAACTTTTCTATTATATTTGTTCTTTTGCCTTCATATTTATTTTTGTGTGTAAACCTGCAATTATCCCCATATCTGCACCAACCCCTGGCAATATAGATGCATTCTTTGTAGTTGGGCTCTATTTGTGCAGATTTGGGTAAAAAGGCCTTTTTTGGTGCATAGTGCGGTATATACACGGCCTGCTTTTTTGTTTCTTTTTTGTTTCATCTTTGTTTTTCTTTTCAGTTTGCTGAGTTTTCTTACTCTCATTCATAGTTGCAGGATGCATATATCGACATTTTTTGTTGAAACTGCATCCTTTTCCCTCTTTTAGGGTTTTGCATATTTTTGGATGGAGATCTCTGCTTTCGTCTCCATATCCGTCTAAATACGCACAATTATCGTATATTTCATAATTATGGCATATCTTTGGATGCTTGTAGTAGCATCTTTCGCCAAATCTGCAATTCCCTCTTTTCAGCATATTACGGACTATATCTTTCTTTTCTTTTTTTCTTGTTCTTGCTCTTCCCTAAAAGTATGTAGGTCCGGGTAGAGTCTCTTTGGTCTATTATTTGTTTCCATCTGATAATTTATTTCTTCATAAGTATGTTGTTGGATGGCATCATAAGTTATATCAATGATTTCCTCTGCATCCTTACACATATCCTGTTCATTTTTCTCTTCTTCTTCTTCTTCTTCTTCTTATTCTTCTTCTTTTTTTTCAACTATTTGCAGATTTAGTCTCGACTTAATTATATTTTCTATCCAGACAAAGCATGTTAAGCAGAATACCTTTGTGTCTCTATTTTTTTTTTTGCTGTATTTCAGCACATGTAGGGTGTGTTGGAACATGACAGGCATTACATTTTCTAATCGGTTGTTGAGGATTATTAATGGAATACCATATCTTACATGTATTACACCATTTTGGTATTCTTTTTCCCAATGCATCAATCAGCATATTCACCATATTGGACTTGTTATTGTTCTTTGATGGAATGTGTTGATTAATGTGGACTTTCTTTATAAGTCTCTTTATCACTTGGATCTTCTTTGGAATTTCTTCTATTACTTTGCTGATGTTTTCCGCAGATTTGTTCCAGTTTATTGGATCATATTGTTTCAATATGTCTGCGAATATTTTTCCGTCACACTGGTTGGAGTTGCTAGTGACCTCTGTTATCAGACGGTCGAGCTCCTGTTTCGCCAACTCATGAAATTTGCTTTTGCTGACTCCAGCGATGTCTCTCCACGAGTTGCCTGTGTTATACAATGCCATCTTGATCAGATTTTTACTAATTCACAAGATAATTATCCTATGCCGACGTTTTATCTCACTTTTCTGCCCTCAAACTAATCACCGACTATTCACGAAAACTTGTAGCTATATTTCACTCGATAGCCTTTTGTTATCCACGATAAATCAGGATATTTTTAGGGACGCACAAGTGTTCACTCACCGGCACACAAATACAACTCAGAGAGAGAGAGAGAGAGAGAGAGAGAGAGAGAGAGAGAGAGAGTTGTAAATTCTAGACTATTTAAGCATAATGTGGAAGACAAAAGTAAATACATATGAGTGTATACGTATGTTTTAGAGAGAGAGAGAGAGAGAGAGAGAGAGAGAGAGAGAGAGAGAGAAAAACCGGCAGATTTTCAGGAATAACAGAAACAAGAATCATGATATCAAGGGGTGGAGTTCCCAAGCCACCAAGAAACATTATTTGCAGCTATAATCCATGTAGCCAATAAATGTTTCTTCTTGAGTTAAAACTTTTCTGTAAAACCCCCGTAGACAACAAATATTGTTATAACATCCATGCATAAATTTTTTTTCTTATTGTAAATTAGGGGAAAATTATGCTTTGTGTCATGGGGAACAAAAGTCTCTATCTAGCTATCTATTCTAGTCTTCTTTATTTTTAGTTTTGCCAGCAATGTATAAGATTTTTAGCCTTATAACCTGTATCCCTTTTAGAAAAATAAATATTTACAACTGTTTTATTATCAAAAAATATTAGTTTATCTTATCATCCAATGAAGAAAGAATTCTAAGCTATCTTTTCTCGCATTGTGTCATAATGGGGTCCAATTCGGCCATTGATTGAGTAGGATATTGTCTGATCCTTAAAGGACTCGAACTTTTGGAGATTCGGGGGAACTCTTTTTCTGCACTTTCACTTTCAACCCGAGATTCACCAAAAAAGTGGAAAGTATGAAAGTGAAAGAGACTGTCTCTTCATCGAAGAAAATACCTGGTCATTACCGAATCGTGGATCTCATTTTTTATGGTTTGAAACATGGAAACTGGGAAGGACGTTACTGCCCTAGGTAACGACGCCATCAAGTTTAATCAAGAGCAAAAGTGATCATGAACTTCAGACTCTGAAAAGTGAGAGAATGGTTTCAATTAGACTCTCTTATTGGGGTGAAATTTGATTTTAACCCTACTTCTTCTACCGAGAACACCAAAACTATTGAAACTATTAATACAGTATCGTGGCTTTGATTGGAGTGAGGATGTTTTTTTTTACTCCTTAGTAGCTTTCTGAAGTAGTGTAGGTCTAAAGAAGGTGGGGGGTTGCGTTCGATAAGCGTAAGTTGTTATTTCTTTAACGATAATATTGTGTTTTATAATGTCAAGGGTATTGTTCTTTATCTTGAAGGGAAAAGGTTATATTCCTATAAAAATAATTTTCTATAATATTTGAGGCTAAGTTCTATTGCTCAAAAGAGTTCGGCTTTGCTTTCTACAAGCGTTATGGCTATGGTCTTCGAAGGTTCCATTATAATACAGACCATTTAAATCTTATCCTTCAATATAACAGAATCTCCTTCCCTGTTATTGTGGGAGGTCACCTCTCTTTTATGCTCTCTCCTCTTACAGCTGATATAGCATTCTAAAGAATGAGGAACGTAAAGCAAAGGACTGTTTTCCTATCAAGGGTCTTTACACTTCACTAATTTTTTTTTCTATCTCAACGCTCCAGCACGCCCTCAGACCTATACCTGGGGCCATCCCTAACCCTACCACCCATGTCGGCTAATAGGTTTCATGCCAATGAGCCCCTCTTCTGCTTTTTTCTCCTTTTCTTTTCTTCCTCCTTCCTCCTTCTCCTCCTTCTGCCAGCCTAGCACTCGTATCCTTCGGCCCCCCTTATGTTTTCCTTCAAGACCAGGCACTCTTCACCCTTGTTCTTGTATTTATCTACCTCTCGATGCACCTATCATCAAATACTTAACGTTTCAGATTCTCTCTCTCTCTCTCTCTCTCTCTCTCTCTCTCTCTCGTTTAAGAAGAGTCTGGCGCATTTGAAGACTGCCATTTTATATTCTTAAAATTTTTAATCTTAGCTACTTTTCATACATCTACACTGTAGGAACTCTGCATTTTTCAAACCCGTATCTCTTCAGTTTTAGCTGCATAGAAAACGTTGTTTATCACTTTAAGATTCGGTTTCCAATCTTTCATTTTGTTCCAATTCTTGTTTTTAAAGGAAGGCAATTTGAGAGCGTGAAGATGAGAGTCATATACAAACAGATGTACAAAGACTCGTTTCAAATGGGCTGCTCTCATCACCGTGCAATAAAAGGAGCTCGAATTTTTGACGACGCTCAGATTTTAGATAATAGCAGCCATTTTAGGTAAATAGCGTACCTCGAGTATAATATCGTAGACAGACAATATATTGAAACCTAATGAAGAGATAAATAGATTGTCTTAATGACAATGGAACCAATCTTCTTTGAAATTAATAACTGACTTCCATTATGATTCTACCAGTGAGGGAGACAAAGTTTGAAAAAAAAAGGAATTATCTACTCATTCACTATTTGACTATTTACTTGTCAAACACTTCGACTATACGATTCAGTGGTAATAAGCAGATGAATCTTCAGGATATATATCGCCTTATTGGATGATAGTGAATAGTCTATTTACTTGCGACAAATTTTAAATTTGATAGTGTTACTGAAGGATTTTGTTGTAGTTTGAAGAGCATAATCAGTTGTCCGAAATACGATAATGTTATACTTGAAATTCTGAAAGCAAATAATTAGAAGTTCTGGTCGAATTTGGAGTTTAGTAATTGTTTGTTTAACCAAAGTTCAGGAGAGAGAGAGAGAGAGAGAGAGAGAGAGAGAGAGAGAGAGAGAACAAAAATAACTAGATTTATTTTGGGGCAAGCAAATAAGGGTCTTGACGGCAAGACAAACTGGACAGTTACTCTATGCAACCGGGACAACAAGCTTATATACAAACAATTGAAGGTAAAAATGACATAAAATTTAACAATGTGAATCCTGCAATAGCAAGCTTAAACAGGTTTTTTCTATCATCAGTGAGAGAGAGAGAGAGAGAGAGAGAGAGAGAGCATTGCAGTTTATGAGCATGTATGAATTACACGTGCATTACATGGCTCGCCCGTTAAAACATACATACATGTTGATAATGGTACCCTGTCTTAGAGAGGTATGCTGTAGCCTAGTAATCTTCCAGGAGATACACAGGATTTAGGCAATCATGGAGACCCAGAGTTCTTAACCACAAATGTTAATTAAGAGCTTTCGGGATAACAAATATGGAGCCTTTGTGACAAGATGTCAGCAGTGACGTGCTAGTGGCAATGAATGCTTACGAAGACATATGTTACGTGTTTCAATCTTTTGGTATGTGTTGCCTCGCTGGGGGCTTGTAGGTCTGGAGTCAGGGAAAAACTTTCCTACAACGTGATGTTGGCACTGGAGATTGTCAGAGAAGGTTACATATGGAAAAAATTCACCAGGGATGATCAACGGGTTGTCATACATCATCACAGCTACTGAGACTTCCGGGACGTCCTTAGGAGTAGTCCTTGATTTAAGAAGGACCCAGCCAAGCTGAGGAAACCGGTTGTAGTCATTGCAACAAGACAACCAAGCTGCTTTGAGGGTGTGATATTTCATTTGCTGCAGGGTTATCGGCGATTGCCTGATAAAGGGTGATGCACAGGAGTTTCGCTAATGATGTACACAATTGAGAGGTGAAACTGGTACCCCTGGCAGAAGTCATTTGCTCAGGGATACAAAATCCCACTATCCATCCTGAGAGTAAGGTGGGTGTACATAGGCAGATGTAACATTTAGAATTGGTCTGGCTTCAGGGAAATGAGTGGAGCAGTCAGAGAAGGTAAACAGGCAATGGTGTCCTTTTGATGCAGGTAGGGGGCCGATTGCCTCGATAGGAATGTGGCAAAATGACGTAGAAGTTGAAGAATGGTGGCCATTCCTGAATCCATGTGTCAATGTACTTTTGAGGTTTATCATGAAATACAGCCATGGACGCAATCCTTAGCATTTTTAGTAATGCCGTGCCAAATGGACTTCGTCTTCAGTAGCTGTGCAGTAGATCGTCATGAGAGATGTAAGAGGACATGGATGAAATCAAACACCTGTTGTGGCGCATGGGATCAGGTATCCATGACCATGACCTACCAGTACTGACGTCACAGAGGAGGATGAAGTTGGAGTCATCGAGGGTGATGTCTTCCCAACGGAGGAGTGTGCAGGATATTCTGCATGCTGTGTACTTTGGATCTTTTCATTAGGGTTCTTTTAAGGCATTGTAATCCAATCCCAGGTGAATGGCAGGCAATGTGTTTCTTGACAAGTCATCGCCAATGTGATTAATTTTCCCAGGGACATGTTGAAGGGTGCAGTTGGTGGAGAGATGTTGGCATTGACGGGAAACCAGGCATCGGACTGTTGAGTGAGGGCGTGCACCAGTGGCATGTGGTCTGTGTAAATGGCGAAGGGTGTAGCCTCTAAGAAATGGTCAAACCGATGGACAGCCAAATGTTCCACCTGCATTTCGCGGTCGAAGGTAAAGTAGTTAGAATTCGACTTGGACTGTTTGCTACTGAAAAAAAGCAAGTAGACTTGGTTGAGCCATTAGTCACTTGCTCGAGTAGTGCACCATTAGCGACATCACTGGCATTGGTGGAGAAAAGAAGAGGGGCATGTGACACAGGCAAGGTGAGAGCAGCAGCATTTGATGGGGATTCATTGTGTTGCAGGTCACTTCTTGAAGGAGACACACCTTTAGGTCTTATGGCTTGCCCTTGAGGGAGGCATAGCGAGAGGCAAGAGTAGCAGCGATGGCTGGCAAGAATCACTGATACCTTCTCAGGGAATAAGAAATGTTCAGGAGTGATGTAATGCCCTAAGAAAGATATTTCATTGGCGCCAAAGGTACACATGTTATACAGGACTACAAGGTCGTGCTGTTGTAGGTGGTAGAGAAAGATGCGTAGGTGATGGAGGTGTTCTTCCTTGGAGGAATTATGTCAGCCACGTTACATAACATACGCAGAAAGGAAGGTCCTTAAGAGGCCATCCATGAGCCAGTGAAAAGTGGCCCGAGCATTATGAAGGAGAAAACAGGAGTGATTGAATGTGCATGTGCCTAAAGTGATGATGGGAGTCTTGGGTATATCTTTTGGGTGCATGGGCACCTGATAATACCCTTTCAGGAAGTCAAGAGTAGAGGACACATTTGCTTTGTGCAAGTAAGAGGTAATTTCAGCGATATTGGATAGCAGGTAGTGATCCTGTTCTATGTGCATGTTCAGACACTTGAAATCCTCACAAGGGCGCAGTGTGTCATCCTTCCTAAGGACAATGTGTATGGGTGATGACCATGGGCTTGAGGCCATATAGCAAAGGCCCATTTCCTTCATTTTGGCGAACGTTCCTTTAGCAGCTGCCAAACAATCCAAGGTCCCAGCCTATAAATCTGTCAAACATAACTGGATCCGATTGTTTTGATATGGAGATAAATGCCATGTTTGACAGGAGCTGTTGCCGTTTGGTGAAGTTCTGATCTGAGAACTTCCGGGTATGATATGAGGAGGTGGGCATAGGTATCCGTGGTAAGCTGATATAGAGTGTGAGGCTGGAAGGGGCAGGTAGAAGAGGTGTTGACGAATATGAGTCTGCGTCGACTAAACGTTGATATGTCATATCAACCAGGAGGCAGAAATTGGCGAGGAATTCCACACTCAGTGTCTCGTACCCATGTGTGGAGATCTCAGATCCGTAAGCAACTACCAGGTGCCTGTCAGCAGACTTAGAATGACTATGTTGTGTTCTGGAGAGTAACATTGGTAGAAGGGAATAGCAATCCCCAGTGTCTACCAAAACTGCACATCAGTTCCTGCATCATGTAAAAAGAATATATTAGTGACAGGGGAGGCCACCATCACAACTGATGGCCTACTTACAAGTTTTTTGGCCGCTGACAACTGTCCACACATTTCTTTGCAGCACCCTCAAATATGTATTGTTAGTAGCATAAATACAGCTGATAGGTGTTAGTAAGTGGCTGTAAAAGTCGTTGGTTGAGGCTTAAGCAAGGGGTGGCGTACGTGGGTAGTGGGTGACTTTGTCACTGCTCTTGCTTGTCATGGGGCAGGTGTCTGTGTCCTACTGCCTTCAAGTTAGCTTCAGTCAGTGTTGAATGGTTGTCCTCTTTGTCAGGAGTGGAGGCCTTGATGGAGGTCCTAAAGGTGGTGAATTGGCTATCCATAAGGGTGTCGACTTTGGTCATCAGATCCTTTACGGGCAAGGAATAGACATCGGGGATGGTAGTACGTCAAGGTTTGGGTAGGTGCTGTACCCAAAGGGCCCAAAGTAGATGCACTTCCGAAGGCTAGCGAAGCCTTCTGCTCCCCCAACGATTTTTCAGACAGCTGAAATAACTTGGTTATACGGGTGGCTGGTGTTGATGAGTATTGCTCCCGGAGGTGTGTTTCCATGGTGTCATACTCTATGGTGGCATCTTCTTAGTCGCAAAGGCAAACGGAGAACTCTGGGAAAATGTCCTCGTGCATTGCTGCATGCTGAAACCAGGCAAAACCTTCTCTACTGGCGAAGGGCAGCAGTACCATTGATGCGGAGGTGATAGAATCTGGTTTGTTGGGGGGCATTGCAAAAGAGTAAGATGCAGCAGTGATTGGGAAGGTGCGCAGGCAGCGGTCCCTCCAGGAATCACCAATTTGGCAGGCATATAAGGGTCTTAATGACAAGACGAGTTGGATATAACTGACTTTCTTCCAACGAGATAACTAGTTCATATATAAATGGTTAAGGGTAACAATGGCATAAAGCTTTAACAATGTGGAACATGCAATGGCAAGCTCAAACAGATTTTTCTATCGAGAGAGAGAGAGAGAGAGAGAGAGAGAGAGAGAGAGAGAGAGAGAGAGAGAGAGAGAGAGAGTGAGAGAGAGAAATAGTATTACAGTGTAAGAGCGTGTATGA
>NC_090730.1:36555781-36608281 GCF_036898095.1 Palaemon carinicauda
CTCCCTATTCACTGAAGAAAAAACAAGTGAAGGAGAAGGGAAGAAAACCTGCATGAATAGATATTGCAATTCAGTCATGTTCTGGATATTTCGTTTACGTCAAAGTAGTGTAAAACTGATCTTTTCAGATCTTTTATCTTGATTAGTTGTTTTTAATTAGGAGTCTTTTTTCATCATGGCTGAAAGCGTACGCATGTGTGTGTGGGTAGCAGAGAGAGAGAGAGAGAGAGAGAGAGAGAGAGAGAGAGAGAGAGAGAGAGAGAGAGAGAGAGAGAGAGAGAGAGAATATCAATTCCAAAGAGTGGGTGTTCCTAAAAGTAAGTAAAACGTCATCTGTCCTTCATACCATTGACTTATTTGGCTTCGATAAAAGATTGCTAGTAGTAATGTTTTTTTTTTTTATTTGATATATACGTGCCAAGAGGCATATCTTTATTGCAAATTTTGCCTATAACAATATATCTATATCTCTCACTTATATATCTTGTATAACCATTTTTCTAAATTAATATATTTATCCCATTCAAATTATGTTAAATAATGTCATATCCTTATTGGAGCCCTTGCCACCCTCTCTCTCTCTCTCTGTATACACACACACAAACACACACACACACACACACACACACACACATATATATATATATATATATATATATATATATATATATATATATATATATATATATATATATATATATATATATATATATATATATATATATATATATATATATATATATCAAATTGGTGGTGGAACGAGAACAGGAGCGGAGTGCAAGCACAGCATATCCGACGTACATAAACGAAGTTCAAAAGCATACAATTGAAAGTACACATGCACAGCCGACTGACGATACACAAATTGTAGTTTGAAAGTTGCCGGAACTCCAAGCAAAATTAAGCCTTTCGATGATCAACGGCCTACAGAAAATTTTCAATCAATTGAAGTGTTTTTGAGAGACTTTGAAGTAGCCACATATGGGTGGTCGGAAAAAGAAAAAGCTATTCAAATAATTAGATTGCTGAAAGATGCTCCGGCAATGGAAGTAATGTGTTGGCCACAAGAAAGTTTAAGAAGTTATACTGAAACAAAACGAACTTTAATTGACAAGTATGCATTACCTGATGCGAGAAAGGGAGACCTAAAGAAAAATTACAAACACAAAATACGGGAAGGTGAATCTGTTCTTAGTTTTGCAACTCGCATTTTTCGGGATTGCGAATCGTTTGATACCTGGAGTGCTAGTCTCCCAAAAGGTGATAAAAAGGCAATTGCCCGTAAACATATTCGCAGGTTAGTAAACCCGTATTTATGTGGTTATTTGTTCGATGACAATCGCTCGTTAGCAGACGTAGTAAGTGCGATACAAAACATTTTAGACAGTTTGCCAGAAGAAAAAAGGACTGGGAATAATGGGGCTGACTACGAGAAGTTGTCAGCCATGAGAGGAAGTCTACCCCCGAAGAGAGCTAAATGGGAATGCAGTCAGCAAATTAGAAGAGTCTTCAGATGTTGGCACTGTGGGGGAGAGGGGCATCAACGAGTGGAGTGCCCCACCCAAGGATCCCTCCGCTGTTACACTTGTCAGGCTTACGGTCATTTATCTCGAGTGCCCAGCAAAAAACCCCCAGGGCGGGCGGGCTGGGGTGCACGCACACCTCCCCCCGCCCAACGTCCAAGGAAAAGGGAGAGTAGCCAAGGAAGCAGTGATGACAGACGTGACAGAGCAGGCACTGGGACCTCCATCGGTACCCCTGACCTCATCCTCTCAGTATTAGGGAGAGGACCAAGGGGCAGCGATATGGCGGCCGAGGTCATTAACCCGTGTCCGATATCTCGTAATGGCCGGCTGTGAATGCTAGCAGTTAGGAACGACCTGCAAGATAAATCCATCCGAACGCTGATTGACACAGGAGCCAGTGTTTCATTGATTGAAAAAAAATTCTCCTCAAATCCACTACAGCCAGCAGCATCCACTGTTCTTGACACGCCAAGAGGGAATAAACTACACATAAACCATACATCAATTGTCCAGTTCAAGGTGGGGTCTGTGAAGTCTCCACATGATTTTTTTGTCTTGTCCACCTTGGGAATTCCAGGAATAGAGGCTATACTTGGAATAGACTTTTTATCTAATAATCAAATTTGCATGTTTGGGGGAAAAGGTATAATAACAGTAAAATCAGGAGGGTACATTTTGCCTATAGAAAGTCACGAGGTAGTAAGTACGTATGTTAGCTTGGAAAGACATTCAAGTAAGGCATCAGCTATACCTGAGAGAGGTGAAGTGTTGTTCCCCAGACGCCTACGAGCATACATGTGACCCCGTGTCGCCCTCTTGCGAAAGGAACAAAGGTAGTTGTTAAACTCCATGACAACTGTACCCATATGATATTAGAGGGCTTGACAGAAATTAAAGAGAACAAGGCTGATATAACGATAGTTAATTTGTTGAATAAAAGCATTGTTTTAGGATTTGATTTTCTGTGTGAATTAGAGTTATGTGAAATTGCTTATAATGGGATGTTGGGAGCCACAACTCCTGCCCGCACAGACGAACGCACTCAGAATTTTATTATGCAAACGCAAAAATTATGTCCCTCAGAATATCAGCCTATAGTTAGTGACATTGCGAATGAGATGAAGGCCTTACAAGATACCCATTCATTTCCAGGGAGATATAGAAAGGAAATTAATAAATTAAGGGAGCAAGTGATAATCGAGGAGATCGAATCCCCCTGGGCTTCTCCAATTGTAGCTGTTAGAAAAGAGGATGGCTCGGTAAGATTGTGTGTTGATTATATTTTAGTTTAATTTTCTTCCTTTCGGTGTTAAAAATGCTCTGTGTCCTTTTTCTAGAGTAATGTTGGCGGTTTTGTCGCCCTTAATTGGCCCTAATGTTCTTGTTTATTTAGATGATATCATAATTACAGGAAAAACGGCCGAAGAACATAATAATATTCGTAAAGTTTTAGAATCACTGCGACGTAATGGTATGAAAATAAATTTGTCAAAGTGCAAATTTTTCTGTAAACAGATCAAATTTTTAGGTCACACAATAACCCCAGCAGGTATCCAACCTTGCCCCAGTAAAGTAGCGGCTATTACAGATTTCCCCAGGCCACGTAACTCTAAGAAAGTAGCTGGGTTCCTTGTGGTCGCTGGGTATTATCGTAAATTCATAAGAGGTTTTGGAGAGATAGCGAGACCCTTAGATGCTAGGAAACAAAAAGTAATAAATTAGGGAGAGGAAGATGAAAGGGCCTTTAACCATCTGAAAGCTGCAATAACTAGTAATGAATTACTTGCATATCCTAGATTTGATCGCCCGTTTTTAGTGACAACAGATGCGAGTAGCGTAGCTATTGGTGGCGTAGTTTCTCCAAGAAATAATAAAGGCAGAGAGAGACCCATTTGTTTAGCTTCCCAGTCGTTAAAAGGGGCAGAAAAGAATTATAGTTTATTTGATCAAGAGGATTTGGCTATTCTTTGGGTTCTAGAGAGGCATCAGTTCTTTTTATTAGGTCAGTCGATTGAGTTGCAAAGCCATCATCGCCCCATATGTGATTTGTAATATAAAAGTGATTTGACCTCTCGTCAAGTGAGATGGATTGAGAGATTGTTAGAATTTGATATAAAGGGTTTTCACCACATAGAAGTTAAGGCTAACAAGGTAGCTGATGCTCTCTCTAGAAGTGAAGTAACAAGAGTAACAACTAGGGCACAGAAGAGGAACGAAGAACGTAACCAAAATAGTGAAGACCCCCATCATAATAGAGAAAATAGAGAACGGGATAAGAGATCTCGCGATGCACATGTAGTAGAAGGAAGAGAGAGAGAGTCGACTCGAGAGAGAGAGAGAGAGAGAGAGAGAGAGAGAGAGAGAGAGAGAGAGAGAGAGAGAGAGATGAATATATGTGGATGACCGAGGACATGACCAGGGGTGTCCAGAATGGATACCCTGATGATGCAGGTTTGATTGACTTGGGAGGTTGGGACATAAAAGAAGTCCGAGAGGGATAGAAAAAAGAGGAATGGATGGAAAGAGTGCGAGCAGTGATTAGAGGGGAATCGGAGAGTTATCCGTCATTTCTGAATGTGCCTCGTGAGACATTTTTTATTGAAAATTATGTCTTATTTTGTGCTTACGAGAAGAGGGGAGGGGAATTTTGTGCACGGGCAGTTCTTCCTCCCTCTTTAATTAAACGAGCCATCCACATTTTACATGAAAGTCCGTATGCAGGGCATTTAGGGATTGATAGAACATTAAGGAGAGAAGTGAATCCTTCTTTTGGTTAGCAATAAAAAAAGTCTATAGAGAATAATATAAAAAGGTTGTCATGCTTGTAACTGTTTCAAAGAACATAAAAAAACACTATACCGGAAGCCAGAAAGTGGCCGATTGTTCCAATTAAATTTTATAGAGTGCATATGAATGTAGTAGGACCATTTCCTTCTGGGTTAACACAACATAAGTATATATGTGTATTTGTGGATGCATTTACTTGGTACACTCAAACTTACGCAATGTTGGATAAATCTACAAATTCATAAGCCCAGGCACTGTGCTCTTTCATTACTGGGATTGGTTGCCCGAAAATTTTGATTAGTGATAATGGTCTTGAGTTTATAAATACGGTGGTGAAATCGGTCACAGGCTTGATGGAAATTGAACACTTTTCAGTGACCGCATATAGGCCTTCAGCAAATGGCTTAGTAGAGTCCCATAATAGGAAGTAGTGCAAATTTTGCGTTACTTAGTGGATGATGACCCTCTTCATTGGCACGCCATGCTTCCTACAGCTGAGCTAGCTTTGAACCTTGCATATAATGCTTTGCTCAGGGACACGCCTTTCTTTTTAGTGTATGGACAGGATCCTGTGTTACCATTTACGGTTCTCATTAATTCACAACAATTGCCAAATAATTCAACTGAGTAATACCGTGTATATTTATTAAATCTATTGAGGAGAGTACTGAACACCACTGAAAGGTGGAAAATAAGTTAGAACAGTTGGAAGAGTTAATTAACAAATTGGTGATGGAACGAGAACAGGAGCGGAGTGCAAGCACAGCATATATATATATATATATATATATATATATATATATATATATATATATATATATATATATATATATATATATATGTGTGTGTATATATATATATATATATATATATATATATATATATATGTATATATATATATATATATATATATATATATATATATATATATATATATATATATATATATATATATATATATATATATACATATACATATATATATATATATATATATATATATATATATATATATATATATATATATATAAATATGTATATATATATATATATATATATATATATATATATATATATATATATATATATATATATATATATATACATATATATTGATATTTATATATAATTCCTTGTGATTCGATTACATACCTTTCTAGCAACATTACTTTCATTATATGCTTTATTATTTATTTAACACCAATGCTAATTAGCTTAAACTATGCAACTTTAAATATGAAAGAATTCTTTCATATACATTTTATTTATTTCCACAAGCTCCATTTTTTGTGGATGGTTTCAGGAGATACTTTTTTTCCTGAACAGTTTTACATTTATTTAAACCTTTTCAGTAGTAAAGGCTGCCTGGAGCCTCCTTACTTCAGTCTTGAGCACTAGCACCTTTGACAGACTAATAATAATAATAATAATAATAATAATAATAATAATAATAATAATAATAATAATAATAATAAAAATAATAATAATAATAATAATAATAATAATAATAATAATAATTTCTATTCCTATTATTATTACAGGTATAAACATAATAAAACATTAAATTGCATTATAGCGCACCGTGCCGGTTGACCCTAGATAATACCAAAGAAAGGGAGAGAAGGAAAGAAATGGAGAGAAAGAAATAAATGTTACGATTGAATGATTTACACATTTAACCTCTTTTTCAAGCCTTTGGCAAACATGTTTACTTGAAACAGACTACCAACACTCATGTCTATGAAGACACCTATCATTGACGTTATCGTTTGCGATGTTTGAACTTGTAGCCACAGTTTTAACAAAAAATTCTGTTTGGTTACATTACAGGAGCTTTTTAAAAAACTTAAGATAAATCGATCAAAGGACAAAATCATTCCAGCTTCCTCTGTATCAAGCAAAATACATCAAATATGGAAAAGCATTTGTGACAACTTCCGATATCAAAAACTTCACAGTATTGGTGATTTTTCATTTTTTTTTTCTGTTCAACTCAGAAATCTTCAAATTACAATAAACTTAATTCCCAAATCTCAGATAAGAAACCTTAATGATCTATCAAAATAATAAAGAAGTTTTTCAATATAGGAAAATATAATCCGCACGGATTCTGCCACACCATATTATCAAAAAGATCCTTTGTATGCACCGATCTACCAGCTTAATGCTTCACAGGTGCTTGCAAAGATTTAACAAGTGAATTTTCCGTTGGATCTATGTAACCCCTCATTTCATGCATGCACGTTATGGCATAAATAGCTTGATCACTGGAGATTACTAAAGCACCGGAATCTAATAAAAGCGTGATAAACAAAGTGGCATTTCGCTTTGTTCGTGACCATTATTGTATGTTTCTCTTTGTTGAAAGACAAATTGGTAGGCCTTGTCAGTGCTGTCATTCATCGAAGATAGAAGATGCCCGTGACAACTGAGGTCCCCCAATTTCCTGTCCAAATTAGATGCCACCGTTAAAGACGACTGCTGGCATTTCATTGCATTCACGATCCTGGAAAGCATATTCCAAAAATAAAACATTGTACATATATACTTATAATTTCAAAAACCTTTACCTTCTATATCAAAGTTAAATTTCAGCGAAAAATCCCATGTTTTTTTTTTTCTTATCTTTGCCGTGTGTAATAAACCTTTTGTTACGTAAACACTCAAAGTTTAACAATAAAGTTTCCCTCGTTAATATCAACTGTCAAGATGGAGAGAAACTTTCACTCTGGAATATTCTACTCAAGAATTTTTACCTCCATTTTATTAACTTTGGTATAAAACACCAAACCTCAAGTTAAAGCATCAATTCCCTCTGTACCGGGACACCAATATTAGAGATTAAAAAACCTCAACATATTTTTAAAAGTAGAAAAACAGTCTTAAGAATGAATAACTCTCACAAGTCCATAACTCTGAAAAATGTAAGCAAGAATTCACCATTCATCCATGTTAGTTGACAACACTTCAAAAAATCCGCTCTTTTGTACTCTTTCTGGGCTAACATACATTGATGACCTGAACAGTGTATTCAGTACAAGTTTAAATTCTTTGGTTTTCTATGATTTCCAAATCTGGCTTTTTGCTACCTACTTGCATTAAAATCGAATTTTTTTTTTTTATCTGGAACAACGTTCAAACATTGCCAAAGTACTTTACATAATTCTGTCGACTGCCTCCTGCTCCTTCAAGTTTAATTTTAAAGATTCATTTGCTGTCCAGTTTCCAACCACTCTTTTCATGATAAAAAAAAAATGCGCTGTATTCATCGCTAAAAACTTCAGAATTACTCCGAACCTACTACTGAGGTGTCACAACATATAAATTTCCCAACACCAGAGGCGTCACAATATAACTATTAAATCTGAGGAGTCACAATATAGTGGTAAATTTCCTATGTCTGAAGCGTCGCAATATAGCGGTAAATTTCCTATGAGGCGTCGCAATATATTGATAAGATTGCCTACATCCGAGGCTTCGCAATGTGATAAATTGCCTACATCTGATGCGTCATAATATAGTAATTAACTGCCTACATCTTAGGCGTCACAATAGAGTGATAAACTGCCTACATCTGAGGCGTCACAATATAGTGCTAAACTGCCTACATCTGAGGCGTCACAATATAGCGCTAAACTGCCTACATCTGAGGCATCACAATATAGTGATAAACTGCCTACACCTTAGGCGTCACAATATAGTGATAAACTGCCTACACCTTAGGCGTCACAATATAGTGATAAACTGCCTACACCTTAGGCGTCACAATATAGTGATAAACTGCCTACACCTTAGGCGTCACAATATAGTGATAAACTGCCTACACCTTAGGCGTCACAATATAGTGATAAACTGCCTACATCTTAGGCGTCACAATGAAGTAATAGGTTAAATAAGTCTGATGCAAGTATATAGTTAAAGTAACGACCAAAATAAAAAGAATGAATTTCTGCGTCAAAACGTGATCCCAAGTAGAGCATCTGATATTTCCCCATTAAGTTCCCAACTAGCTTTGCTCAATATGTAAAAATACAGAAATACTTTATCGTTTTCATTTTAACAATACCTCTCACGACAAATTTCGTGGAAATTATGCAACTGACAATTCTGTCCCAAAGATATTCGTTAAAATAATGTTTTTGTTAATTCAGAAGGTTTGACATCTAAACAAGGTCTTTAACGACATAGGATAATACTGTAGTTACGAAATTTGCCTTCAGTATTCGTCCACTGTAAACCTTTCCAAATATAATTTAGAGTCTGAAAACCAATTATTCTTTCTTGTAAATAAATCCAAATCTTGAAGCTTTTAAAGTAAATAACTAGCATCCAATGCCCCTTCAAAACAACCATCCGCAGCTATGCTATCATCTAAAAATACTTCAATTTTCACTTCCATAGATCTCCAATATCTAACAGACTTAAGAACTTTAGTAAAGATGTACCGCCGCTTTCAAAAATATCTAAAGATAATCCATTATAAAAACTTTTTAAATTTTTCCTCAATGAAAAAGATATTGGCAACGTTTTAATAAGATTTCTATGCGATAAGCAGACTGTAGACTGATTAAATCCTTAAAAAGTTTGTAATAAAAAACCAGCCTTTGCTTACCATTTCCATTCTTGGTCACCGTCAAAGGAATTATTTCTTAGTTTTTCTGATACCAGTGTCACCCATTCTCTTTTAATAAATTCTGATTCGTCCCTTTCTGACCTATTGTTACCCAATCCAACAACCACAGTAATGGTTTTGAAATGGAATTTTGTGATCGCCCTTTTAGACGTCAATGACTATCTTACCGGACCCAATCTAATTCTGTTCAATGTATTGTGAATAACAACAACCAACAGGCGATTAAAAACAATAAAATAAAATAAACACAATGTTCCAATTTCCTTGTACCAACTGCTAAGTATACAAAATAAAAACAGCTATATTTTCACTTATCTTTTCGATGTCTTTCTTGGTACATTCCCGGCTCCAATGTCAACTCTCGGCCTTTATTGAGCTCTAGACCTCTTCCATCAAAGTTGATATGAATCCACACTTTCCCTCGATCTTTAACTAGCTTGACACTTTCGGCGATGCTGCTCTTTGCGTACAAACTCGTTTTTGCAGCAGTTTTAGATGTTCCTTGTCCTCCAAGTTGATAAACAATCGCATCTAATGCTAACATTTTCGTATCAGTTTCCTCAAAATAACGCGATGCTCATTCAAATGGTTTTCCATCATACTTTTACGAGGTGCAGATACTTGTTGAATATTCTGCTGGAAATCGGATAATAGATTGTCCATCACTTCTTGAAACGGTTTCAGCATTCTGATTGCTAGCGTGAAAACACTATTCACATCTGAAGCTGTATTTGACCCTGCCTGGCGTCCTGGCTAATAAATTCGACTTGCTCTGGCTAGCGTGCGCTAGAAAGTGACCACTTACTAAATACCTCTTCAAACATCGAATAAGTTTCACCCAACACTAAATTCTCATTGGCCACTGCCTACATAACAACTGAACTTAAGTAACAAGACACTTAAGATCTGCTTACATGTCGTTAGGACAATTATTTTTCGCTATACTTCGTAACGCGAAAAAAAATCTATTCTCGAGACATTTCTGTGACCCGTGTGGCGGTAGCTGCTCATTAACTTCTTTTCAACTCGATAAGATTTTAGAAGGTAAAGACTCTTCGGAAGATTGGATTGAATATCATTAGTAGCTGTGTTTCTGCTTATTCATCTTTTACATTTGAACTGCGCTCTGAAATTTTATTGCTTACCTTCAGAAATCTTCGTTCCTGTCTCTTTCCGAGTCTCAAAATCATAGAGACTTATAAACCATAGACCTGTTTTACGCTGTATTTGGTAAATTACTATTAATTGAAATAGGAGTTTTTCATGATCTTCTAAAATATTGTAAATATTTCCATTAGCCTAATTACACTTACTGTTGTTTGCTGGCTATTATTTTTTTCGCTGTTACTATTTTGCTATTTAGTATACTGAATTATTTAATAAAGACATACAATATTGAAGTAGATTTTACATAATCTAGGTTTTGATAAAGCTGACCGTAACAGTATGTCCGTTATAAAAAGAAATAAACAATAAAATTGAGAAGATATAATTCTTTTCGAGAATCTAGAGTCCTCAGAAATAGGTGTATAAACTTAGCAAAGATTTTACGAGTTTTCTTAAATATGATAAAAGCGAGAGTTACAAGGAGTTACAAAGAGTTACAAGGAATTTGGATGTCCATGTAACTGATCAGTACATCCGCTGGGAGACTGTTCCATGTATTTGCTGTTTTGTATTTAGAGAAATGACCACACTGAATGGCGTTGTATCTTTTCTATTCTAGCTTGTATCCTTTACCTCTGGACTGGTTTATACAAAGCATGAAGAGGTTGCTGTAGTCTACATTTGTTATTCCTTCAGGAATTTTGAATGCCTCTATTAGCTGTCCCCTTAGTCGTCGAGCTTATAGGTCAAATAAGTTCAAACGTTCTATTTTCCATTTAAACGAGGCCCTTTGCGTTAAAAGGCGTAGAAGATAATGATGATGATGATATCCAAATTAGTGTTGTAACTAGTTTGATGGCCCTGAGCTGTACTATCAGTGTAAACTCGTTTTAATAATTTTTTAATCCGGCTTTTTCACAAAAGCACGGCAAACCACCTAAGAAGACCCGTGATCCAGTTCGGTGGTTGATTGAGGTCTTGAATGAGCAGTTATGGAAAGTTCCTTTACATACCACGGCGGACTCAAGACATCTTGGACAGTTTTCAACTTTTAAAACGAAATGAAGAAATTGATACATTGTATCTAATTCTGTTATTATATCTTGTGCACGAACAATCGTGTACTGGACCATAGATCTTTCATAGTGTATTCAATAAATTGTATTTGTATTTTGTCTGTATGCACTTTTAATGACACCTGCTTGCATGCTACCTAATGATTTAAAGTTTTGAAGGGTTATTCTACACTAGATGTACGTCCGGCGAAAATAAATTCAAGAATACGGATTATTCACCGACAAATAGTGGCAGCTTCCCTTAATTACCCTCGCCTTATGTCCTATGTAACTGGTGATATCGCTCGTTATTGTGACTATTCTGTAGCGCCCCCCCCCCCCCTCCCCGTCTTTTTATTTTTATGAAGTGTCATTGAATGTTTTGTATTTCAATTTTAGTATTGTGTATGATCACTCGTCATGGCTTCAATTTTTTATGAAAGCATCAATTCCCAAAATGATTGTTATGGAACTGAAAGTTTGTTTGTCAAACTTCCATTTGATGGTTAGCGGTCGTAAGCAGAAACTGTAAAAGAGATTGTTTAATCATTTGTTAACTATGAATCTAAACCCAAACAAAATGATTTTCCAGTTTACTAGTGACATTGGCTTACAGCCTCGTGTTTTGGAAAGGAAAAACGAGTTTTTATTTCTAGTTTAGTCCAGGATCCAGAGACTTGCGAAAAAACTTCGAGTGAAATAGCAAGTGGCGGTCTCAGTAATCCCAGTGGAGATGAACACCGGCAATTGGTGGATACAATTGCGAACCTGCAACATCAATTAACAGACTTACTAAAGGAGGGTGAGGTAAGTAAACGGGCTATTCAAGATGGATTGGTTTCTGGTAATTCTAGTTATTGTTTCATAATTTAATATCTAAATATGGAAGACTTGAAAAGAATTGCAGTTCAATGGTAATCCAAATAACTGGGTTAGAGAAATTGAAGTATTTTGTAGTAATTCTGATATGGCTAAAGTGAAAGGTGCATTCTGTAAAATGGATAAAATCATTAAAAGTGCTGTAGTGAATTGTAGTGGTTTTGAATTAAATTCTTGTTCGTGGGATCAATTAAAAGTTAACTTAAAGAATACATTTTTGCCAAAAGAAACCATTCGTATTGCTTGGTTAGAGCTCACGAATAAGCGTCATGCTAGTTCACAGCCACCAAGAGACTACTTCCTTGAAATTACTTACTTTTACTTTTAGGGGTTTATTTCTCGCCCTCCATCAGACACAATCTGTTCAGGCGGGCCTTGGTGTGTGAAAATAATTTCTTTCCAGTTGATATTTTACTCTGTATCTTTTCGGTTATTCGCTAGCATTTGTATTCAGGCTGTAGAAATAGTTGATTGGAGAATGGTAATTGCATTCATAGGAAATAGTCGAATTGTCTAGTTAGGTCGTTCTTACTTTCTGTTTTGTTTTGGTGTTCGGTCATGGACGGAAAGTAAACTGAATGATTGCCATTTGTTAATATTAAATTTAAATGTTTAACTTTCCCCTTTTTGTATTCTGATTGAATTAATTACTTATATGGTAAATATATTTCTTATAAGGAAACAGTTTTGATTTCCCGTCTTTATTTTTCAACGATTGTTCGAGAGTATTCGAACAAAGGAAAGAAAACGGGAGTTGTTCTCAAGTTGAATCAGAGTATTAGACTGGAAGAGTCAGTTGAGCTTTGAGCTCAAGTCGTTACACGATCACTGCCGGACACATTCCTGGAACGTGTGTTCCATTCTTTAAAGCGTGAACAATTTAGTTCGAACAAGTATAAAGTTATATTACAGTGCAGGTAAGTTGAATAATAAAGACTTTACGCCTTATTTGATGTGAGTTAGATAATATTCTAACATTTTCGAACTAAATTAAGCTTTTTATAACCGTAAGACTTCAGTTTGCTTTTCGTCCTGTTGTTTGAAGGGTAAGGATAGTCTGTTCATTATGAAAGGGGTAAGTGGATTCTCTGACCCACGCCTTTATACCATGGATGGAGTTCATCTCAATTACGATGGAAATCTGAAGTTGGCGCAGAGAATGGCTGATTTTTAGTTTAAGTAAAGGCCTAAAATTAAAAGTTAGTTTAGCTGTTCTAGTGTCAAGTATTTACTTTTTTTTTGTCCTCTCTAGGCTCATATGTTTTTTGTAATGTCAGGATTTTTTGTATATCTGTACTGCTGTTATTCCTAATATGGAAAGGAGCAGTATCGGTCTTAATTACCTCCGCCAGGAGGTTATGTTTTCGGTTCGGTTTGTTTGTTTGTTTGTTTGTTTGTTTCTCTGTTTGTCTGTCTGTCTGTGGACAACGTAGAGGCCACATTTCTACACGGAATCACTTCAAACTTGGCCAAGTAGTTCCCCAATGTGTATGGAAGAACTGATTAAATTTTGGTCAAGGTCACCCCAAGGTCAAGGTCACAGGGGTCACTGGTGTCACTATGACATAAGTGGCCATATCAAGAGACAGAAATAAAGCACTGACTTTTGCATAAGCCAACAGGGAAGTCCTAGTCCAGGCGCAACCCATGGGTGATGTTCAAATTTATAAAGGTCAAAGGTCAAGGTCATATTGGTGCATTATATCAATGTCATATTAAGTATCAGTGGCAAATGAACAAAGATCACTTGAAGGTCAAAAGTCAAGCAGGTCACTTGAAGGTCAAGGTCACGTGAAGGTCAAGGTCACGTGAAGGTCAAGGTCACCTGAAGGTCAAGGTCACGTGCGGAGGTATGTCCTCTACGAGGACCATGTCCGCGTTCAGGACTTGCTCACTTGTTTATACTGTATTAATTTAAGCTTAGGTTAAGTTAGTAGCTTTTTCATTTATATAACCTGTTGATTAGCCTAGTTTTGCCATTAGCATAATATGCTGTATTTTCATCAGGAAGTAACTGGCGATAACTTGCTTTGCATTGACTTAAGTTTTAATTTTTCCTTGGGTAATTTAGTATTAGTTAAAAGCATTGTTCAAGATGGATGAGGCTTTAATGAAAAAGTTAATTAGAAAGAGGGCCTATGTTAAGGGTGTAATAACTCTTGATGTTAGGAAGATTGACTCTTTAAAGGACGATCAAATTAATGGTAATTTGTTGCAAGAATTCATTCACAAAATTGATGCTAATTTAGTAATAGTTGAAAATTTTAATGCAAGCATTTGTGAAATTGCTGCTGAAGATGATCTAGATAGTATTATGCAAGCAGCAAAAGATTATCATTATGAAATAAAGAAAAAACTGTCTGAATCTAGATTAAAATTTGATAATTTGTTTGGAGGTAAAAATACTCCTCAAAATAGATCTAGTAAAATTGTAAAGTTGCCTCTCCCTCCTATTCAAATTCAGAAGTTTGAAAACAATGCAGCTAATCCATTTGCTTATTTTAACTTTAAGAACCCTTTTAATAATGCTTTGTCTGGTATGCCTAACCTAACTGATGCTCAAAAGTTTATTTATTTAAAGGGTTATTTGTTAGGTGAAGCTTTAAGTGTAGTAGAAAACATTAAAGTAGATGATGAGTGTTTTGATTTGGCTTTTAACCAATTAGATCTTAATTTTCTGGCTCATGACAACATAATTGACCAAGTAATAGGTGAAGTTTTGAACACTTCTGAAGTAAAATCCCTTAGTGAAGTAAAATCTTTAGTTAGATCTTTGAATAATAAATTCATTGACTTGAAGGGACTTGGTATAGATCTGATAGAAGTTGATTCGGCTGCTCTGTTGCTAACTAGCAAAATTGTAAATAGGAAACTTCCTAGAAATTTTTTGATAGCACTTTCTAGAACTACAGGATCTTCCTATCCTAATTTTAACCAGTTGTTAGATAATTATCAGAGTATTATTGCACGCCTTAGTTTAGGTCATAATGAAAAATCTGGTGCAAAACCTAAAGTTAAGTATGAAGGTAAAGAAGTTAAATTTGAAGGTAAAGACCGTAATTTCCAACAATCAAATTTTAATAATAGATCTACTGCTAGTAGTGACTCTAATAAAGTTCAATTTACCAGTAAACCTTTACCTTCTGGTAGATGTAAATTTTGTAAAGAAATTGGTCATAACTCTTCTAGATGTACTAGGTTTGATACTTTGCAATCTAGGAAGAATAGAGCTGAAGAACTAACTTTATGCATTAAATGCTTGTGTGATAGGCATGGGGCCTCAGAATGTCCAGGAAATAAATCATTGTTACCTTATAAATGTTTTTCTTGTAATAAATCTGAACATCAAGGAGCAATGTGCCCTCATGCTAGTAAGGATCTTGGTGAAAAATTATCAAGTTGTCAATCAGGGTCTGAAATATTTGTTCCCTTTATTACCCTCAAAGTTGGTAGGGGTAGGAAATCTTTTAAATGTTGTATTCTATTAGACACTAGAGCCCAGTTTAGCGTTATTAATAAACAGATTGTTGATAGCAGATTAGGAGATTATTGTGGTGCTCCTTTATCTAAGTTAGTTTCTTCTTTTGGGTTGCCAGCTAGAGTTAGTGATGGATTTCACTTGGTAGCTGATTTAACAATGACTTGTGGGAAAAAGACTAGTTGTCTGTTTTTTGCATTGGAAAATTTTAATCTTTCCATACAAATTCCTATGTTGCTTTCTGTAGTTAAAAATATAGAATCTGCTGGTTATTCTGTATGTAATAATTACCAAGGGAGGAATTCTGAAATTGTAAATATATTAGGTACCCTAGGGAATCATATCCTTCAGGAATTTAATCAGTTAGATTTAGACTCTGTAGAGTTGTTTAATATTAAAGTTAAAGTAATTAAGTTGGCCAATGGGGTTATTCCATTTGGTACAGTAGTCAATTTTGTTCATCCTTCACAAAGGAAGCCTTTTTTATAAGAGAACTGATTCCTATGAACCTTGTAGACCAGTAAGAGAGGTAGAGTCTTGTCCTGAAATTGATAGTAATAAAGTCTTGGAAAATAGACCAAGTGGTAATGGTTAAGCTAAATCTGTTAGGTTTATTCCTAATAAGGAAATTAAATATGTACCTGAATGTAACAGAGAATCTAGAGTGTTTTATAATTCTTCCCTTAATTTGGAGATTAAACTGAATTTTAAGCCTGATAAGAATAGACTTCTGGAATTTGTTCCTCCTAAGCAACTTGGAAAACAGAAGCTATTAGTAAATTTTGCAGTTAATCCTGTAGGCTATAAGTTCGATCAATTGAATGATATCTTTCCTGAATCTTGTGTTTAGTATGGACTTGACAATTTCTACAACTTAGAATCGATTGGGATCAAAGATGAAAATTCCCTTCCTTATGAAGACCAACAAGTTGCTGAATTTGCTAAATCAATTTCTTTTCATGAAGGACATTATCACGTTCAGTTATCATGGAAAAAGGATTTAATTGAAAAAGTCCCAGACAATTTAAAGATTTCTTTGGCAGTTGCTGAACGGATTTATTCTAAATTAGAAGATCAGAATATATCCTCTAAATATGAGGAAGTTTTTGATAGACAGGAGGAGCTTGGCATTATTGAGCCTGTTAAAAATAGAGCCGCAGGTCAAGTATTCATTCCTCATTGTCCTGTCATCAGAAATGATGAGAATGTCACCACTAAAATCCGTCCTGTATTTTATTGTAGTTTAAAGGTGGGAACAGCTCCTTCATTAAATGAAGCCGCGTTCCCTGGTATTGATTTATGAACAACTTGTCTCTGGTTTTGTATTTCAGGAATAATGATTATGTAGTTGTAGCTGATAAAGTGAAGGCTTTTCTCCAAGTTAGGTTATCTTTAGAGTCTGATCGCAATAGATTTTGTTTCTTTAGAAAGATAAATGGGAAGTTTGTTGCTTATAGATATAATAACATAATTCTTGGATTTGTAAATTCTCCCTTCATATTGAATTATATTATTCAACATCATTTATCTAGCTATAGAGGGAATGAAGTAGCTTCTCTGATTAAAGATAAATTTTATATGGATACCTTAGTGATCTCTACTAATCAGGGAGCCCAAATGCCATTTATTATCAATTTTATTAAGAAAATTATGTATTCAGGGTGGTTGCCTTTATGGGAGTGGGGTTCTAACATTCCTGCTTTATTGTCTACTCTTGATGAAGATGAAAAGATAGCTTCTTCTTAAATGAAGATTTTAGGATATATTTATGACTCTGACAAAGATACCTTACAATTAAAGGTTAATCAACTGAACAAGGGTGCTTCCTCAGAGCGTCAGATTTTGTCATCTTTGTCATCTGTCTTTGATCCCATTGGTATATTTGCTCCTATAATGCTGCAGGGCAAGCTTATTATTCGTAAGTTGTGCCAGAAAGTTACGAACTGGGATGAAATAGCTAGTGCTGAAATTTCTAAACTATGGAGTAAATTTTGCAATTCTTACAGTGAACTTAGTCAAACTTCTTTTTCTAGACAAGCTTATAAAACTGATGCTCCTGTCAAGCTGTTTTTGTTTGCCGGTGCTTCTAAGGAAGCTTATGGTTGTGCTATGTATGATGTGCAAAGTGATCATAGTTCCCTGATATTTGCTAAGACTAAGGTTAGCCCTATTAAGGAGAAGACTCTCCCTACTTTAGAACTTTTGGCTGCTCAATTAGCTTTGAAATGTTTTGACACTATTTTTGAAAGTAATCTATTAAATTGTGCTGAAATTGAAAGCATAACTCTTTTTATAGATAGCCAAGTAGTTCTTAGTTGGATTCTAACTAATAGGGCTCCTAAGAGAAACACATTTGTAAATAATAGGTTGAAGGAAATTTCTAGTCTGTTAGATAGGATTTCTGATAGATTTTGTAGAGTTTCATTAGCTTATATTCCTTCATCTAGCAATCAGGCTGATTTACTAACTAAACCTTGTACTAGTAAGCACTTTCTTGAAAGTTTCAGTCTTTGGATCAAAGGGCTTGGTTGAATTCTCCTGACGAGTGACCTAAGGGTCTTCTGGGTTGTATTCCTGATAATGTGAAGGGCGACTTAATTTCTCCTGAAATGTTCCCTAAAAAGAAACCCCTTGTAAATATTAGTTATTGTTCTAGTTTTTCTAGACTTATAAGTGTGAGAAAAGTGAAGAAGAGCGGAATGAGTTCTGGAATGAATTAACTAGGTGTGTAGAAGGACTGAGTAGAAGGAATTATGTAGTTGTCATGGGTGACTTAAATGCTAGAGTGGGCGCTGGAGAGGTAGAAGGTGTCATTGGGAAGTATGGCGTACCAGGTGAAAATGAGAGTGGTGAGAGAGGGGTAGATATGTGTGTTGAACAAGAGATGGTAATAAGTGCTAGCTTTTTTAAAAAGAAAGATAAAAATAAGTATACATGGGTAAGAGTGGCAAATGGAAGAGTAGTAGAAAGGGCATTAATGGATTATGTGTTGATAACTAAAAGAATGTTTGGAAGATTGAAAGACGTGCACATGTTTAGGGGTATGGCTAACGGTATGTCTGATACTTTTTTGGTGGAAGGAAAATTGGTTGTAGCAAAAGAGTGGGGGAATAGAGTGGGTGGATGTAAAAGGGAGCTAGTGAGGGTTGAAGAGCTAATGAAACCGGGGGTAAAAAGTAAATATCAGGAAAGGTTGAAAATGGCATATGACGAGGTGAGAGTAAGAGAAACTGGTAATTTAGAGGAGGAGTGGAAGTTAGCAAAAGAAAAATTCTTTTGGGATTGCAAGTGATGTATGTGACAAGAAGGTGGTTGGAGGCAGCATGAGGAAGGGCAGTGAATGGTGGAATGAAGGAGTGAAGGTAATAGTGGAAGAGAAAAAGAAGGCTTGTGAAGAATGGCTGCCGAGTGATAGTATAGAGAAGTATGAAAAATATAGAGAGAAAAAGGTGGAAGTAAAGGTACATGAGGCAAAGAGGCAAAGAGGGCAGCTGACCTGAGGTGGGGTCAGGGACTGGGTCAGTCATATGATGAGAATAAGAAGAAGTTTTGGAAAGAAGTGAAGAGAGTAAGGAAGGCCGGCGCAAGAATTGAAGAGACAGTGAAAGATGGAAATGGAAGGTTGTTAAAAGGAGATGAGGCAAGGAAAAGGTGGGCGGAATATTTTGAAAGTTTGCTGAATGTTGAGGATAATAGGGAGGCAGATATAGTTGCTGTTCCAGCTGTTGAGGTGCCAGTGATGGGAGATGAGAATGAGAGAGAGATTACAATAGAGGAAGTGAGGAGAGCACTAGATGAAACGAGAGTAGGAAAAGCATCTGGTATGGATGGTGTGAAAGCTGAGATGTTTAAGGAAGGGGGTGTGACTGTACTTGAATGGTTGGTGAGATTGTTTAATATGTGTTTTGTGTTGTCAATGGTACCAGTAGATTGGGTCTGTGCATGTATTGTACCACTATATAAGGGTAAGGGAGATGTGCATGAGTGTTGTAATTCAAGAGGTATTAGTTTGTTGAGTGTAGTTGGAAAAGTGTATGGTAGAGTACTGATTAATAGGATTAAGGATAAAACAGAGAATGCAATCTTGGAAGTACAGGGTGGTTTTAGAAGAGATAGGGGTTGTATGAATCAGATTTTTACAGTTAGGCAGATATGCGAGAAATATTTAGCAAAAGGTAAGGAGGTGTATGTTGCGTTTATGGATCTGGAGAAAGCATATGATAGAGTTGATAGGGAAGCAATGTGGAATGTGATGAGGTTATATGGAGTTGGTGGAAAGTTGTTGCAAGCAGTGAAAAGTTTCTACAAAGGTAGTAAAGCATGTGTTAGAATAGGAAATGAAGTGAGCGATTGGTTTCCGGTGAGAGTGGGGCTGAGACAGGGATGTGTGATGTCACCGTGGTTCTTTAACTTGTATGTTGATGGAGTGGTGAGAGAGGTGAATGCTCGAGTGCTTGGACGAGGATTAAAACTGGTAGGCGAGAATGATCATGAATGGGAGGTAAATCAGTTGTTGTTTGCGGATGATACTGTACTGGTAGCAGACACAGAAGAGAAGCTTGACCGACTAGTGACAGAATTTGGAAGGGTGTGTGAGAGAAGGAAGTTGAGAGTTAATGTGGGTAAGAGTAAGGTTATGAGATGTACGAGAAGGGAAGGTAGTGCAAGGTTGAATGTCATGTTGAATGAAGAGTAACTTGAGTAGGTGGATCAGTTTAAGTACTTGGGGTCTGTTGTTGCAGCAAATGGTGGAGTGGAAGCAGATGTGCGTCAGAGAGTGAATGAAGGTTGCAAAGTGTTGGGGGCAGTTAAGGGAGTAGTAAAAAATAGAGGGTTGGGCATGAATGTAAAGAGAGTTCTATATGAGAAAGTGATTGTACCAACTGTGATGTATGGATCGGAGTTGTGGGGAATGAAAGTGATGGAGAAACAGAAATTGAATGTGTTTGAGATGAAGTGTCTGAGGAGTATGGCTGGTGTATCTCGAGTAGATAGGGTTAGGAACGAAGTGGTGAGAGTGAGAACGGGTGTAAGAAATGAGTTAGCGGCTAGAGTGGATATGAATGTTGTCAAGGTTCAAGTTAAATCCACAAAATTAACAATAGGTTATATATAAAAAACAATAAAACAATTACATTTAATTAACAAAACTTCACATATCAAAATATTACCAATTAATTAACATAACCAACATAACGAAAAAAAAACTAAATATTCTGCCCAATACCAAATCCAAAATATCTTATGGTATAATAACCGTACTCACAATATACAGAGAAGTTCTTTACAAGTGTTTACGAGGCAGGAGCCGGGGCGAGACACACAAGTGGCAAATAAGCAAGAGCAAAGGTAAACGTGAGGTGGGGATGGGGAGAGAGGGGGAGTAAAGAGAAAGAGACAGGAGGGGGAATCAGAAGGTAGGTTTTACAAGGATACTGGAGAGCTACATTTTAACTCAATTTCAGGATTTCGTAGTTTACGAAAGAAGGTTACCATTAGTTATTTATTTAAGTATATACAATATGTACACGGATCCCTTTAATTAATGAAAAAGGCCGGTACTTTACATCTCCTCCCCGCTGAAGAGATCGTAAACTATGAAGGTACGATATTCCCTGGTACGGGTGTTCTTGACAGTGCATCAGCTATACGATTCTCTTGACCACGAATGTGCTGAACACTGATATTGAAGTTTTGTAAGTAGAGAGACCATCTTAAAATTTTCTGGTTCACATTTCGAGCTCTGTTCAAGAAGACGAGGGGGTTGTGGTCGGTGTACACAGTAATGGGGTTATTTGTGGAAACGTAGACTTCATATTTCTGCAAGGCTTGTACTATAGCTAGGAGCTCTTTCTCCACAGTAGATAGCGACCTTTGGTGCTTCTTCAACCTGCATGAATAGTAAGACACAGGGTGAAGCAAGTTAGTTTCAGGCTTCTCTTGTAGGAAGACAGCACCAACCCCGTAGTCACATGCATCTACCTGGAGAACAAAAGGTTTTGAAGGATCAGGAGTTGTTAATACTGGTTTACAGCAAAGTAGGCTTTTGATCTGTTTGAAGGAGTCCTGACAAGATTCATCCCATATGAATTTAGTCTTAGTACTGGTCAAGTTTATCAACGGATGAGCTACATTACTGAAATTCTTGCAAAATCTGCGGTAATATGAGGTCATTCCAATAAATCTCATTACTTCTTTTCTGTTTGTAGGTACGGGATAATTTAATATAGCTTCTATGTTAGTGGTTTTAGGCAAGATTTCCCCACTTCCAATAACATGTCCCAAGTACTTTACACGAGCTCTGGCAAAGTTTGATTTAGCAAGATTTATTGTTAATCTCAACCTTCTAAATCTATCAAGAAGTGCTTTAAGCTTACCAAGATGTTCCTCCCATGTGTCAGATACTACAAGAATGTCATCCAGGTAACCGTAAACCCCATCCAGATCTCTTATAACATCATTTACCATTCTCTGAAATGTGGCAGGTGCGTTGCACAAACCAAAAGGAAGTCTTTCATATTGAAACAACCCGAAGGGAGTAATAAAAGCGGACATTTCCTTCGCTTTCCCTGACAATGGGACTTGATAATATCCCTTCAGCATATCGACTTGGGTTTAATATTTCGACTTACCAATGGAGTCCAGTATATCATCAATACGTGGTAGGGGATAACTGTCTTTTATGGTTACCGAATTTAATTTTCTAAAGTCTGTACATAACCTGACCTTACCATTAGACTTGGGCACTAGTAAGCAAGGAGAAGCCCAAGGAGACTTGCTAGGCACAGCAAGTTTATGCTTCAGTAGATACTCGACCTCTTCTTGCATTACCTTCCGTTTTTCAAAATTGATTCGATAGTAGTTTTGTCGTATAGGACGAGTTCCTGGCAATTACTCGATGTCGTGAGAAATAACACTGCATTCTCGGGGATTATCACTGCATACATCTTCATACTGTCGTAGCAGATTCTCAATATCACACCGTTGCTCCTCATTTAGGTGCTGTAGATACTGTGGAAGAGATTCTAAGATTTCTTTATTAGAAAAGTCAGCCCAAGATGGGATTTCATCTAGGCCTAAGTAATTTACATCCTTTAAGGAGGTGGACTTTTGTTTTACAATATCAGTGACTCTGGAACAAATTAGAGCAGCAGAGGAATCGGCATGATATTCTTTAAGCATATTGACATGGACTAACTGAGTGCTTTTACGTCTATCTGGAGTTTTTATGATATAATTCTGATTATTTAAACGTTTCTGTATAACATAAGGGCCAGAAAACTTACTTTTAAAAGGAGAACCAGTAATGGGATAGAAGGCCATGACTAAATCTCCCACATTAAACTTCCTATCTTTACTAATTTTATCATACCTAATTTTCATCTCTTCTTGATTTTTACACAAGTTGTTTAGAGTAAATTTATGAATTTTATTAATATTTCCCTTTAATTTCTGTAGGTACTGACTCACTGTTATAGCCTCTACGTTATACTTGTCAAGTAACTTATCTTTAACTACTTGTAAAGGACCACGTACTTTACGACCATATAGCATTTCAAAAGGTGATACACCTAGAGACTCTGAAGGTACTTCCCTAATTACAAATAGTAAATAGTCTATGCCTTCATCCCAAACAGATTCAGATTCAATACAAAACTTCCTAAGCAACGACTTTAAAGTCTGATGATGCCGTTCTAATGCTCCCTGAGATTCTGGGTGATAAGGAGATGAGAGACACTGTTTTATACACAACTCATTCATAGTTTTCTGAAAAACATCACTAGTAAAATTAGTGCCCCTATCACACTGGATTTCCTTAGGAAACCCGTAAGTTGTAAATACTTTGAGTAAGTGGTTAAGAACATTTTTAGAGGAAATATTCCTGACTGGAAGTGCAATAGGAAATCGTGAGGTAGGGCACATTATAGTCACAAGATATTGATTGCCTTTCTTTGTCTTTGGCAGTAGTCCTACACAATCTATGATAATTCGATGGAATGGCTCATGAGGTACAATAATAGGATACAAAGGTGCCTTTGGTATAACCTCATTAGGCTTACCGGCAATTTGACAAACATGACAATGTTTAATGAAATTTACAACATCAGCCTTCATTTTAGGCCAGAAAAAATCATAAGCTAAACGGTTGTAAGTTTTAGTAATTCCAAAATGTGAATAAACATTATGAGCGAGCTCCAATAAATCTTTACGTAAATCATGAGGGACTACCAACTGTTCTCTGTCACTCCATGTTTCATCATTACCCAGCCTAGGAGGTCTATATAATCTGAAAAGTAAGTCATCCTTAAAGTAATACCCAGGTACCTTTTCCATTCCTTTCTCCAATGCTTGCTTATAAACACCCTTTAGAGTTGGATCTTCTCTCTGTAACTTAACAAGGCTTTTCTTGTTCATTTTTACTTTATCTGCGAGGTTAGGTACACTTACTTTCACTCTATCATTGTTAACCATACTGCGGGTCGTCACATTAACACAACACTCCACTTTTGACTCCTTTTCATTTTCACTTTCCTCTATTATTCCAGGAGTTTCATACATTATCAGATTGGGTAACAACAGTTCCCCAGCAAGATCGTTACCAAGTAACACTTGTACATTTGGCAAGGGGAAATTCCCTTCTCTAACAGCTATTTTTACTTTACTAGTTACATATGGACAATCCATGAACACTTCTGTAATTGGCAATAGTTTAGCGTCTGTTAAATCCCTGACTATGACATTTTCATCAAGCAATGTGAGATTTGGAACAACACTTTTAATTAAAATGCTTTGGTTTGAACCAGTATCCCTTAACATTCTTACTTTAATGGGTTTATCATTACTGTGCAATGATATTGTACCGTTACAAATGAATTTTTCAAACAAATTCTTATCCTGTGATACACAATGCATTGCAGACTCTTTACCAGTGTCTGATTTGTGTCCTGGGAACATCTTAACTGGAGGTCTGTTTTCAGTTACTTTTCCCTTCTTACATGCAGGATTTGGACAATTGCTAATCATGTGGCCTTCCTTCTTACAATAATTGCAAAACAAACCCCTATCAGTTCTCCCATCTTTATCACCCAGCGGTCCTGCTCTATGTTGTTTTACATTACCCAGACTGCCTTTATGTATTAATGAATAATTATCAGCCAAAACAGCTGCCTTTTTTAGATCCTTCTCTTCCTTATCAGCTATATACAACATGATATTTTGAGGGAGACGTCTCTTAAATTCCTCAGTTACAATGAGATTAATTAATTCCTCATAAGTATCTACAACTTCTGAATCAAGCCACTTCTTAAACAACCTTAATTTTTCTGCAGCAAATTCAGTCCAAGTCCTAATATGGGGCTTAACATAATTACGAAACTTCTGACGATAACCTTCACTAGTTACAGCATACGCATCTAAAACAGCTTTTTTGATTACCGCATAGCTCGATTTGCCTACCAGACTACCAACAACAGTGGCAGCCTTCCCGACCAACTTAGGCTTAATAAGCCACACCCATTGTTCAAGAGGCCATTTCATGTAAGAAGCCAAGTCTTCGAAATTCTTAAAAAACACGTCAACTTCAGTCTCATCGAACTTAGGAACTAACTTGATGCATCTAGTCATATCAAATTGCATTGGTTGTCTAGCTTCTAGTTCTAATTCTCGTTCTTTATTTTCCATAGCTAACCTAATTTTACTCTCTTCCACTTGCTGAGCTACACGAGCTTTATAGACTAATTTAGCTTGAACAAACTCCAATTCCTTTTGCTGTCTTTCTAATAAAGCCTTATTTTCTATTTCCAACTCTCTCTTTTTCTTCTCTAGTTCAGCATTTATGGTTTCCTTTTTCTTCTCTAGTTCAGCATTTATGGTTTCCCTTTTCGTTTGCTCTAACTGAATAGCCAGCTTCATATACTCTACATCCGATGATTTATCACCCACGTCTACGATATATTTGCTGCCCTCAGAACTATCCACTAGGTCTTCACTTATACAATGCTGTACTATGTAATTACGTACTACATCCTTCTTTGCATTAGGAGGAAGAGCTACCCCAAATTTAGCTGCTAACAACAAAAGTTCATTCTTATTAGCGACAACAATGGAAGTCAGGTGTGACTCTGGGTCACTATGAAAATCATCAACACTAAAGAGCGGCATTTTGAGTTAAGAGACGTCTACCTGTTAGTAACACCTTGTAAACAATTGTTACTTCTGAAAGTAGGATATATAGTCTACACCATATACTGTGTTAAACACTTGAAATCATAATAAGTGTGCACAATGGAAACTAGGAAGCGAATTCTGAAGTTAACACCTCGGAAAAGAATGCTTCGGACAAGGATAATTAGTTATAACTAGCATTTACACAACTACCCATGTCGACGGCCGCTAAGCGAAATATGTTACCTTAAGATTTTCCGCTGAACGCTCCAAATACAACGAAAGTGGTTAATCAGTGTTCAAGACCCGATTATAAACTATATTGGTTTAGTTATAACCGTAATTAAAGTTTAAAGACACTTAAGGTCGATGGTGGCTCGCGGACAGAACAATAGAGATACCTCGTTAGCACTAAAAATAAATCTTACTCTAAAAGGATTACGGTATCACTGTTGAAACATCACTGAATTACTTGCGCACTGTAACATTAATACTCAACACATGATAATCATATCCCACGATCAGAATACAAAATGTTACGTTGAAATGGATTTGGGCAGAATTTAATTTTAAATTAAGTAGATCCCGGACAGGCCCCCAATTGTCAAGGTTCAAGTTAAATCCACAAAATTAACAATAGGTTATATATAAAAAACAATAAAACAATTACATTTAATTAACAAAACTTCACATATCAAAATATTACCAATTAATTAACATAACCAACATAAGGAAAAAAAATACTAAATATTCTGCCCAATACCAAATCCAAAATATCATATGGTATAATAACCGTACTCACAATATACAGAGAAGTTCTTTACAAATGTTTACGAGGCAGGAGCCGGGGCGACACACACAAGTGGCAGATAAGCAAGAGCAAAGGTAAACGTGAGGTGGGGATGGGGAGAGAGGAGAAAGAGACAGGAGGGGGAATCAGAAGGTAGGTTTTACAAGGATACTGGAGAGCTACATTTTAACTCAATTTCAGGATTTCGTAGTTTAAGAAAGAAGGTTACCATTAGTTATTTATTTAAGTATATACAATATGTACACGGATCCCTTTAATTAATGAAGAAGGCCGGTACTTTACAATGTGTTGAGGTGGTTTGGCCATGTTGAGATAAAGGAAAGTGGCTGTCTGCTAAAGAAGGTGATGAATGCAAGAGTTGATGGAAGAAGTACAAGAGGAAGGCCAAGGTTTGGGTGGATGGATGGTGTGAAGAAAGCTCTGGGTGATAGGAGGATAGATGTGAGAGAGGCAAGAGAGCGTGCTAGAAATAGGAATGAATGGCGAGCGATTGTGACGCAGTTCCGGTAGGCCCTGCTGCTTCCTCCGGTGCCTTAGATGACCGCGGAGGTAGCAGCAGTAGGGAACTCAGCAGTATGAAGCTTCATCTGTGGTGGAAAATGTGGGAGGTTGGGCTGTGGCACCCTAGCAGTACCAGCTGAACTCGGCTGAGTCCCTGGTTAGGCTGGAGGAACGTAGAGAGTAGAGGTCCCCTTTTTTGTTTTGTTTCTTGTTGATGTCGGCTACCCCCCAAAATTGGGGGAAGTGCCTTGGTATATGGATGGATAAGTGTAGTTTCTAAGGTAACTATTGTTGTACATAAGTTTATGAAAATTCAAGCTGACCCTGTTGAGGCACCTTCTAATTACCTTCTAAGGTTGGTGCAAGAGGAAGGTTTTCCTCTTGAATTATCTTATCTGAAGAATGGAGATTCTTCAGTTGAAGTTCCACCTTTAGTTAGGCAGTTCAATTTGTTTTTGGACGATAATGGTATAATGCAAACTAAAGGTCTGAATGACAAAAATATTACTTTAAAATTTGATATTGTCAATCCTATTCTTGTGGACAAGAAGCATCATTTGACTCGGTTGCTGATTTATTATGTCCATTGTAAGTCTATGCATATGGGTTTGCAATCCACTCTTAATTTTTTGCGCATGCGTGGTTTGTGGATTGTAAAGGCCAGGCAAGCAGTTTTGTCTGTCCTGAAGGATTGTATTGTATGCAAGCGTTATAATGCTAGCTCAGTGAAGTACTCTTCTCCTTCTTCGCTTCCTTCTTCCAGGGTTAATTTGAGTGTACCTTTTGCTCTTACTGGTGTAGACTATACAGGCCACTTATGGTTGAAGGAGAAAAATTTAAGGTGTACATTCTTATTTTCACTTGTTTTAATACAAGAGCTATACATTTGGAAGTTGTCCAGTCTATGTCAACCTCAGAATTTATATTGGCTCTCATTAGGTTTTATAATAGGTTTGGTGTTCCTGTCGCTGTTTATTCTGACAATGCCAAATCCTTTGTGCAGGCTGGTAATATAATTGAACAGTTACTTACTTCTTCTGAGTTTGAGGAGAAGTTTAGGGGAGCTTCAATTTTACAGAGGACTATCCCTGTGTACGCAACGTGGTATGGTGCTGTTTGGGAAAGATTAAATAAAACAGTGAAGTATTGCCTCTTTAAAACTCTTAGTAGATATACTCCTTCATTCTCTGAATTTGTCACTTTCCTCTCTGACATTCAGAAAATTTTGAAGAATAGGCCTTTAACTTATAGATCTTGTGAAAATGAGTTGGATATAATTTCTCCTAATCATTTCTTGGTTGGCAGTTTTATTCCTTCTTTAAAGTTTGGCGATTCTGAACAAGTTCCTGAGTGGGAGTATGATGAGGAGGATGAGTACTCTTCTCTCCTTGCTCGTATTTTAGAAACTAGGGATGGACTTTATAAAAGCTTTAAGGAAAGGTGGCTTTTTGAATATCTATTACGTTTGAAAGAAAAGGACAGATCTTCTTTTCAGCCTCCAAGAAAGTGGGAAAAGGGGGAAATTGCTATCTTTAAATTACCTTCCAAATCAGTGACGACGAAGGGGTTGTATGTACTGTTCGTATTGTTAAGCCTGATAAAACTGAAAGTGTAATTAATGTTAGTTTTTTCATACCTTTAGAATTATATTCAGAGCTTAATGATCCTAATTTATATGTTCAAATTGGACAAGAGGACAATCTTGGTAATTCTGAGACAGATGAAATACCTGACACTGGAACAGCTTTGCCGGATGAAGTATCTACCAGGCCTACCAGCAGTACTGATCTTGCCTCCAGAAACTTGATAAGAAACTTAGCTCAGGAGGCTAGATTGTAAATAATGGTTTTTTCGTTTTGTAAGTGTTCTTTTGTTGTAGAGTTAATCTGTCAAAATGGTTCTTTGTGTAACCACTTTTCTTTTTGTTGTTTGGGGAAGATGTAGAAATAGTTGATTGGAGAATGGTAATTGCATTCATGGGAAATAGTTGAATTGACTAGTTAGGTCGTTCTTACTTTCTGTTTTGTTTTGGTGTTCGGTCATGGACGGAAAGTAAACTGAATGATTGCCATTTGTTAATATTAAATTTGAATGTTTAACTTTCCCCTTTTTGTATTCTGATTGAATTAATTACTCGAATGGTAAATGTATTCCTTATAAGGAAACAGTTTTGATTTCCCGTCTTTATTTTTCAACGATTGTTCGAGAGTATTTTAACAAAGGAAAGAAAATGGGAGTTGTTATCAAGTTGATTCAGACTGGAAGAGTTAGTTGAGCTCAAGTCTTTACACGGTCACTGTCGGCCGCATTCCCTGGAACGTAAGTTCCTTTCTTTAAAGAGTGAACAATTCAGTTCAAACAAGTATAAAGTTATAGCAACGCTATTACAGTGCAGGTAAGTTGAATAATAAAGACTTTACCCCTTATTTGATGTGTGTTAGATAATATTCTAACAAGGCTTAATAGTTTTCAGATCACTATCATAACACTTTCCAAAGAGATAAATATTCAGGTTTTTCTTGAAAGCTGACACATTTTTACTATTATTGACATCAAGTGGAAGGTCGTTGAAGAGTCTCGGTGCAGCATAACAAAAAGTTCTTCCTCCTATTGCATGATTCACACTAATTTCAAATAGTCTATATGGATCATCAGCAAGTCTAACTCTTACAGCAGCGCTAGTAGCTTGAGGGTAGGGGACCAAGCAATCACAAAGATATTTAGGCTTATCACCTGTTGGTGCTTTGTGAGTTAACGAACAGATTTTAAATTTAATTCTAGACTTAACTGGTAACCAATGTAGATCGACCAGTGCATGAGTTATTTACCCCCGATGATTAATGCCTTTTATCAGTCTAGCCGCCCGATTTTGCACATTTTGAAGCTTTCTTTGTAGTGTATTGGGCATTTTATAGTACAGAGAATTGTAATAATCAAGCCTTGATATTATGTGACTCATCACTAAAATTTTTGTACTGCCCTCTGTTAAATATTTTCTAATAAATTCTATGTTTTTCAGGTGATAGTTACACACTTTCACTGTCTTCACTATTTGATCCCTCATTGACAAATTACAATCTATCAGTACATCCAAATTTTTCACAACAGGCACAATCCTAACATCAGCACCACCAATTTTTATGCTTTGAAATAGTTGGAAGTTCGTCAAAGCCACCTTTGTGCCAAAAACCATGCATTCTGTTTTATCATTATTTAATTTAAGCTTTTTCCTCTGCATCCATGTTTTTATTTGTCATTATCTCATCATTTTTCTTCTTTGTATATTGTATTGTTGAAATTGAAAGGTAGAACTGAGTATCATCTGCATATAGTTTAAAGCCCACTTTTTGTTTTTACAAGTTGTGTGATAGCTCGATAGTATATATGTTGAACAGTATAGGGCTCAGAACACTACCCTGTGGTACACCTTTCATAAGAATTCTCTCACTAGATCGGTTCCCAGAAACTTCTACAATAGTCTTCCTGTTTGTTAAGTAGCTTCGCAAAAATTCCAGTGCTTCCTCAGTCATTTCAATGGACTTCAAGTTGTCAAGTAAATACTCGTGCACAACAGTATCGAAAGCAGCACTAAGATCCAACATAATCAAAATTCCACACTTTCCTCATCAAGAAGGCCTATTATATTGTTCATTATTGAGCATAAGGTAGTTTCTGTTGAGTGAATAGCTCTGTAGGCCGATAGATTTTCCGGGAATACCTCTAGCTTATCAATATGCGCCCATAATGCAAAACAGAAAACAACAACCAATTAGATAAGCAGAAAAAGTATCCATAAACTTATTATAAAAAAGACAACATAGCATATGTGTTATATCATTCAGTAGGAAAATAATTAAAAGCCTCTTATTCTTATTAATAGCTTGCTCAATTAATATTTATTTTAGGTTTATGAAGTATTTTACATTAAAATCACCTACCTTTCACCCTCCAAATGTAAACTTGCACAGCACAAACACCTTCTGTGACTGATGAAACAATACTGAGGGCAGAGAGACTCTGAGCGTAGTGAGTAATATATACGTCTGCCAGCCTGTAGAAACTTGTTGAGACATGTAGGCGTATAACGAAAAGTAGAGGTACCAAACAATCTTAACCATGATATTTTTTACCAGCTACTTTGGTCTCCGAAGCAATTTGGTTGTTGACCAGTGAATTGCTCACTTATTATTTTTTCAATAAGCTTCGACGTTCAAGATAAATTTGAAATGGGCCTATATAAATTTAGTTCTTTTACATCAACTTTTCCTTTGTATATTGGTTTGATCAACGCAGCTTTTTATGAATTTGCATTCTTCCATATCACAAGTGTTTGATGACGTTCCTGATTTGCACAGCACTGTTAAAAAATTGTTGGCAATGGACTTCCCCAGGGAAAAATTTGATACTGTAACATGGCTACATTTTTGGACTCTAAAATGTCTTTTAAAAGATTTTTTGGAGAAATTACAAACTCACTCGGCATCCCTTAGGACACCTGAACCCTTTCAAGCATATGTCAGGAAAGTTGTGGCCAATGATTCAGCTACTGATAAAGCTTGCGACTCAAACTGGTGTCATGTTTGCTATAATTCTTCCCATCATTCAAGGGACTGCAAAAATAAACCCCCATCCAGTAGTTGTTGAGCATATAAGACAGAGGCTCATGTGATGAAAAATTGTCCATGAGTATAAATTTTTTAGAGACTAATCTCGACAATTATCAGAGAAAGGTTCATCAAACTCAGCAGAAAATGACCACGGCCCAGAATCACCGATCACTCTTATGAGTCTTAATGGTTCTTAGAGTAGTGCAATTCTTGATATTAGATCTAGTCAAAGTATTGTTAGGTATAGTGCGATCAATTCTAACAAGCAACAAGATTAGAAAATGTAAGAAATCTTTGCTTGGTGTAATTAAAAAGGAAGTTAGAACTTTAGGTGAGATAACTGTAAACATACATAGAACTCCCCTAGTTATATACTCCCTCATAATATTGTTATGGTTCCTGATTATTACCTCTCTAATGATTACTTGATTGGCATGGATTTACTAGACCGCACTAATTGTACTTTTCTGAGTGGGAGCATCAAACCATTCACGTAGAATGGTGCTAAGTATCCAGGGACTAAAGTTTGTCTTGATAATACTTGTCAAAAAACTAAGATAGTTAGTAGAGGAAAATCTCGTTCTTGTAAGCATATGAAATTGCCAAATACTGGTGCTCGGTCCTCTTCCATGAATTTTTAAGCTCAGTTTATTAAACGATATGTAATTAATCCTGGTAATGTTCCTAATATCAAATGTAGAGTTCCAAGTGAGTTAGTTGATAGCACGGTATGTTTTCCTTTACTTCCCAATCAAATATCCGAACCTATGTTGGTTAACATTCATAAACTTGATAGTGTAAGAGTTTAGCTTGAATTCCAGTTTATAATGGAGGCACAAATATCATGGTCATTAAACCGGGTATGCAGGTAGTGATAGCCTTTTCAGTAGAAAGTTTTATGATCTCTGAACCTAAAGAATTTTTATTATCTAATTTTAGAAGTAGGTCGTAATCTTGAATTTCTTCTCGTAATAAAGATTCTGAAAGTCCATAAGGAAATGAGCAAGATCACTTTCATGGCTTGCTAAACTTGGTAATTTCCATGGCTTGCTGAATTTGCTAATCCTAATATAAATATACGAAATATCAATATTATTCTTATTACTAATGAAATTTTGCCAGACTAGGATAAAATAGGTACTTCTTAAAATAGGAGGATTGTTTTTAATAATTGGCTTGAAAAGGAATATTGGAACTATTCTTATTTTCTTACTTACTTTGATGGCTGCTTTTCCGGTCCCATACACCAGGGGAACCCCACTCTCTACAGGACCTCCACTGTCACTTTACCTTGGCCGTTCACAGTATTTATCTTTGCAAGTCACCCAAATCCTGATAGTGTTAAAACTATTCTTGATATGAAATGTCCTAAAACTGTGAAACAAATCCGTAGATTTTTAGGAATGGTAGGATTCTACAGGAAATTTATTTTTTGGGCTCAAGCCATGTCGTCCTGATGGAAGGTTCCTAATAGTAGCTTCCTAAGGAATATATGTACTTCAGTGATATTCCAAGAGAATTTACCTTTAGGTCTCCAGAATTCTAACTCCTGGCACGAATATCCTTAAAATTCCTCTCAAGGATATCGCAAATATCAGGGGAAGTATTGTTGACACGCCACATAGCAATCTTCACTCCGAATAGCGTTTACGCTTCGAGGGGAAAAGTGGCAAATTTAGAAGGGGAGCCGTATCAAGGTTACCCTACTTCCCATACTACTATTGAGTATCAAGACAGCGCCATATTCAATATGGCGGACATTCCTAATTTTGTAGCTCCTGTCTCACAGTGAAATTAGAGTGATTTATTGTGATTAGGAGCTAAGCCTATTACCGGAGGCGCCATGGGGGCTGTCGTTCATTAGGCATGTGTTATTTAGTTAGTAGAACGACATTCCCGGTTGAAATAGCATTAATTAATTAACTATGAAAGACATTTAGGCACTTGATACTTGTAAAGATATTTATAATGTGCATAATTTTCCTTTTTCTCTGTCGATCGTATAAGTCAGAGTTACGGTGATCTAGGTAACCGAGATCTCGTCTTACCTAGGTAACCTGACCTAGAGGATACAGTATTTTTTCGACATTTCCCCGGTTATCATCGTGTATTGGTTTATCAATTCAGACAGAGATTGATATCTCTTAGAATTATTATATAAACCAATATTCGTCTCTAGTGGAGATATATGGGTAATCTCTCCTTCCCTCTGAGTGTAGCCTTAGGCTACAACTCTAGTGGATCGTGCCTTGAGTTCTTATTCAGGCATGACTAGCCTAGGGTTCTCTGTCCCTTCCCTTAACCGCAGATAGCAGGTTTTGGGATTCGGTCAGAGCCTCAGAGTTTTTAGTCTTGTGCCGACAGCCAGCCGGCAGGGTGAATAGTCATTCCCCTGCCAGCTAGGCTGCTGGCATAAGAGGCTAGCCCTCCCTAGGCTGCACTTGAAGTGGTTGTATGATTCTGCCACCTTCTCCTTTTGGTCTAGTAGACTAGTCCTGTGGTCGCAGACCCTAGGCTGAAGAATAGTCGTTCTTCTGAGGCCCAGGAGGGTGTCGGCACTGGAACTCTGTTTCTCCCTTGTTGAAAGGAGGCGGCATTGCTGCCGTCCCTTTAACTGTATTGGCAGACCCTAGGTTGGAGAATAGAAATTCTCCTGCTGCCTAAGATGGCACCGATACTGAAACAGAGCTTCTTAAGGGCGTGTAGGACCGGCAACCTTGCCGGATCCTTCCACACCTCATACAGGATCCTTTTCCCTCTCCCTCTGTTCTTTTGTGATGGCATAGCCATCGTATCTCTTTGAGCCGTCGTCCTGGAATCTCACCATTTGCCGGTGGATTGTGGGGCCGGCCAGACTCCTACTCAACAGCTGTTGTCTGCCTGCCTGCGGCTATGCCGGTTGCTGGCAGCCATGACAACTGCCGGCGGCCATATTTTATACAAACAGTCAGTGGCTATGACGGCTGCCTGCGGCTATGCAGGCTGCTGGCAGCCATGTCATCTTTCGGCGACCATGACGGCTGCTGGCAGTCATGATGGCTGTTGGTGGGAAGTCTCTTCTGTCACCAAGGTTCTTCAGTCCTCCCTTGGACTGCCGGCCACAAGTTCTTTTTCCGGGGTATTAGCTGCCGTCCAGACCAGCACAGATAGATGCTGACTGTACCAGTGATGCCGGGTGCTAGCCTGCCGGCCATGTGTCGGCGGGACCTTGCCGTATATGGTACTGGTGGCTGGATGGAAGCCTTAATGTTACATTCTCCCCTTCCATTTAAACCTTCTTTCAGGAGAAAGGCAGTAAATTAGATATTTACATCCTTGATTAGTGTATACATACACAGTAAAACGGCAGCCTTCACTCCTTGCTATCTCTCTCTTTTTTAGCTATTATGCTGACTGTGCTGGTAGGGGCGAGCTATGCCAGCTAAATACCGGCTGAATTACAGTATATGTTTATACAGATAGTCAGTATATTTGCAGTATAGGATATACTGCAGATAGAAAATTATTGTATATGTTATAATAGTAGTTATTTTCCTATATATCTTGGGTATCCTTGCCCCGGTGTTTACTGAGACCAATCCTATATTAAAAGAATAGAATTTCATCAATATTTTGATTAGAAATCAGTTTTCATATTACCCTAAAATATTAAATAAATTAAATGACTGGTGGTATTACACTGCTATCCTTAAATGGTTAGAACCCTTATACTTGAGTTTCCCTGATCAGGAAACTATGATTTCAATATTGGAAGGGAAGGTCACAGCAAATGGGCTGGGTAGGATACACAAATAGGTCTTTGATATTTCCTAGTCCAGTCGGCGTCATGCCGGCTGGACCGTGCCGTCAGATGCTAGCCATAATGGCAGCACACTGGCTGAACTACATCATATATAATTATACAGTAGTCGGTATTTTGCAATATTGTATATACTGCAAACAGAAAACTATAATATGATTAAACAGTAGTTAATTTCTAACATATCTTGGGTACCTTTGTGCGGGCTTCTGCTGAGACCGTTCCTATATAGAATTCTATTAATACTCTGATTAGAAATCAGCCATCCTTACCCCACAGAGTTAAATAATAAAAAGGGGCAATGACTTGTACACTTTTCTACCTCTAAGGGTTAGAACCCTTTCATTAGAGTTCCTTGATTAAGGAATCTCCTTATAGTTAATACTGAGGGGAGGTAACACCATTTCCTTGCAAGGGATACAAAAGTATGTCTCCGACTATCCCTTTCTCGCTTACTATCCTAAGCTATTTTATTTAAAAGATAGACTTTTACATATTGCTTGTCAGTGAGATAATCAATTGTATAGTCATTCTGCTTTCCTTTCTTTACAGGAGGAACCCCAGATGACATGTGTTGCATTCTTCTGCAATATCAAGAGTAAGTACTTTTACGGTCATAATACATGCAATTTTCATGCCCCCTGCAATATCATTTCCGAATCCCTGCATTATTGGAACCCTTAAGTTTGCAATGTATGTTGAACCTTAATGTCCAAGGGTTTCGATAATCCCAAGTCGATGGAGTCTAGGGATGCAGCTCGGAAGAAACTACGCAACTGGGTAAGAGGATTCCAGAAAATCTCTCCGGGACCATACCTACCTAATGATAGGATTGCGTAGCTTACTATTCCCGAAAGCAAGTATGGAAATAGTGGTGCCTCAGGCACGATTCGCATCTCCCTGCGGACAGATAGCCCTTGGGACGGAGGAATAGGTGAACAATGTCGTGTCGGAATTGCTTCCGTCTGTGCCAGCTATAGAGCCGTTAACATCGACATCTTCACCCTCTACCCCTCTATTATACAAAATGGACCAATTACTGCCCCATATGAAAGGTCTAATAGAAAACTTTTGCAAACAAGGTGAAAAGGAGGAAGCAAAATTCAAGATAGAGCTCTGTGAAGCTCCACTTGTCGCTCCCCAAGGGTCATACAAACGACCCAGAGACCAAGACCTTCCAACATGCTCCAAAACCAATCACTGAAGGTATGCGGAACTTATGCCGATTTTAGACAGCAAACTCTACATTTCAGAGGAGATGGGTGCTGTTCCTTTAAACGAAATCCAGTTTTTGCCTAGCTTTGACGCTTTCCCCAATTGCTTCATTTGACTGAAGCATGAACCAACGTCAAGAAAAGAAACGGAACTGAAGGAGGTCATGATTCTCGACCATGATAAGGCAAAGGCCATCTTGTCAAGTAGCCTGAGAAAGGCAGGTTACTTGGTGTCAAAAGTGTTCACACTAAGTAAAAGGCACCCTTCCTTTCTTGCTCCTGCGTCAATATCATTCCCCTTTACGTGGAAGGCATTTAAATCTGTTGCAAAGGCAGTGGAGGCAGGTAAACCATGTCTTGCACTCGAGGAGTTCAAGCCTCTGTCACCAGCCTTTCCCATGCAGGAGAAGGATTGGAAGGAAATCCACTTAACCTTTTCAGTATGAAAACTAGACGCGGAAGTCGCTAGATGACATTTTAACGAGAATCTCCCTAAACTTTCTGAGTTTCTTTTGGGCAAGGAACAAGAGATAAAAGAGAGACTTGCAGCCTCCCTATCCCTACAGAACTGCATAGAGTTGTGTTCAGCCCATCAAAGTACCCCAGACATACTCATGGTCTTGAACAAAATGCATATGGCCACCTTAGTAAAGACCTTCATGCCTTTATGAAGGCTAGGAGACCCTGTAGGGAGTTTGTGTTCACTGCTGCAACAGTGAAACACGAAACCAGGAAGCTAATATCTTCCAACATCTGGGGTAGAAACCTCTTTCCAAACGAGGTGGTTAGAGAGGTGATTACGAAAGCCACCACGGAGAACATAGGACTTCTCCAGAAGTGGGGCATCTTTTCAAAGAGAAAGTCTTCCACGGATGTGGGTCCCCAACCTAAAAGGAAGACAGAAAAGTCTAGAAATTTTCCTCGGGCTGTTCAACAACATCCCACAGTTTTGATGACAGCGGTACCACAGGCAGGCGGTCGAAGATGTAAACCTGATCAGGCGAAGCAAAGAGATGCTTCTGGTAGGAGGGAGGTTCCTTCAGGATCCTTGGACCTTCAATCCTTGGGTCCAAGGCCTAATCAAGATGGGACTAGTTTGGAAAATATACATGCTTCCACCATCATTTCCTCAACTCTTCCTACACTCCAACCCCATCCTGGATGAGTATACCTTAGAGCTCTAGAGCATATAGGTGGTAAGTGAAGTATAGTCCATCGAATTCCAGGGAAGGCTGTTTGGTGTTCACAAGGACTCAAGAAAACTCAAGTTCAGAATGTTAATCCTTCTGAACATAAGGACCCTATTTCAAAGAGGGGTGTTTACAGTCTCGTCAGACCTAAAAGATGTCTATTGGCAGCTTCCAGTCTGTCACCCCTTCTCCTCCTACCTAGTATTCAAGTTACAGAGAATAACATATGTCCTAGGAAAGATGCTTGTCGGACTAAACACAGACCTAAGTATCTTCACAGGATTGACGCAAAAACCAAGACTAGAAATGGTTCAGGTAACAGAGTACCAGGGCAAAACGCTGGGGTGGGCAGCACCCAAAGTGGCTGTTCTATGAGCATCCAAAGAAGTGATCTGGTTCTTGGAACATCAGGGATGCAAGATCAGCTTCAAGAAGTCTCGATTCTCTCCCGCTAAAAGGTTTCAATGGTTAAGGATTTCAAGACGCTAACAGGGAGGAGTTCTGAACTCTCTCCAGTTCGCAATAGTGATTGAACCAGTGGTAAGAGCACATCTGAATGATGCGTTAAGAGTCTGGAGAAGATACGCATCAAACCCTCGAAGAGATCTAAAAAGAACGATATCGGTCTTTCCTTGATCGCTTCCCTAAAGATGGTCAAAGGCCAAAAGCCTATTGAAGACCGTGCCCTTGCAACTACCCCGACTATTGAAGATCATCCTTATGGATGCCTAGTTGGAAGAATGGGGTGTTCACTCCCATCAGAGAAAAATCCAAGGGATTCGGTCATTTCTATCCAAGGCCATGTTAGTCCTGTCATGGCTGGGGAAACTTCTCTCCACGCCGATCAGACCTTCTCAGGCTGATCTTGGACATCGAGACGTCGGAACCGATAGGGCTAGAGAGCGTCTCATATAATTTAAGTGATGTTAGCCATCCCTTGCCTAAAAGGATGGCACCTATCAGCAGTCCATGTACAATTGATCCGCAATATGACAGTGGATGCTCTACTTGGGCTCAAGCCGATAGAGTTAGAATGGTCCACAGATGCAGACCTATTCTCTCCCAGATGGAAACAAGTCCCCAAGCTGCAGTTCGACCTCTTCGTCATGAGCGTCATCAAGAAACTACCTCAATATGTAGCCCCATACGAGGATCCTCTAGTGGAGATAACAGACACCATGTCTCTAGTATGGAAGGGATGAACTCAGGAATTCCTGTTCATCTCATCCAATCTCCTGCTGAGGGTCCTCAACATGCTGAGATCCTTCCAGGGAGGAGTGGCTCTGTTGGCTCCCAAGTAGCTCAAGAGCAACCGGTTCCCTTTAGTGAAGGAACTGATGCTGAGGCTGGCCCTAGTACTGAACCCAGTACTATCTCAGAAGGTTCAGAAGTTAATTGCCTTCGATTTATCACAGAGAGCCCAAACCCTTCATTTTATGATTTTCTTGCCCTAGCAGTTAGGAAAAGATTTGGGGTCTCAGAAGGCAATAGAGAATTCTTAGAAGAATACAAGTCTAAGTCAACTAGAAGATAATATGAGTCATCTTGGAAAAAGTGGGTTGCTTTTGTAAAAGCAAAAGGACCAAAAGAAATTTCAATGAACTTCTGTCTGTCCTTCTTTGTCCACCTTCATAATCAAGGTCTGGCAGCCAACACGATAACTACGTGAAAGTCAGCCTTGACTAGACCTCTTCTATATGCCTTTCAAGTGGATCTGGCGAATGAAATCTTTAATAAGATTGCGAAGGCATGTGCAAGGCTTATGCCTGCAGCATTGCTAAAGCCCACCTCATGGTCTTTGGACAAGGTCCTACATTATGCCTCATCTGTGAACAATGAAGATTGTTCCTTCAAGGATCTAACAAAAAAAGGTTATTTTTCTGTTCGCCATACCCTCTGGGGCTAGAGTTAGTGAAATAGTGGCCCCATCTAGAGATGAGGGCCACATTCAGTTCACAGAAGCGGGAGAACTGAATCTCTTTCCTGATCCAACGTTTCTCTCTAAGAACGAGCTACCCACTAAGAGGTGGGGTCCCTGGAAAATCTGCCCTCTGAAGGAAGATGTCTCTCTATGTCCTGTAGATTGTCTAAAGGTCTATCTTCGTAGAACTTCAGACTTCAGGGGAGGGCAGCTCTTTAAAGGAGAAACCTCGGAATCAAACTTATCCATAAAACAACTGAGGGCGAAGCTCACCTACTTTATTCCCAGAGCAGATCCTGACAGTAGCCTACTGCACCAAGTCATGATCCGAGGAAAACTGCTTCATTACTGAACTTTTTTCAGTATATGGACTTTGAGTGTCTTCGCTCATATAATGGATGGAAATCATCCAGAGTGTTTTACAAACACTATGCTAAGCAGGTCCATGAAATGAAGCATTATGTGGTGGCGGCAGGTAGTGTATTAAAACCTGTCGTCTAATTCTGCAATGAACAGCAAATTAATTGGAACTGTCAATTAAAGGGGGGGGGGTGTCAGCACTTTCAGTATGATCCCCTTTTAAAGGAGTGTTACCATGGTGACACTAAATCTGTTCAAAATCTCAGGTGTGGAATTATACAGATAACACTCTTGCTGTGTGTACGTAGTACACAATGTCGATAGGATATAACATTTACAGACATTATAGAGGAAAAATTTATCAAACCCTTTTCTTCAGTCTGAGAGTGGCACTCACCATTTCTTCCCTTTAAGAAAGGAAAATTATTTCTGTATATGTTGCATGTATAATTCCTTTATCATGCTACATTCGTTTCACTTGTTATTTCATTTAGTCATTTATTAGAAATAAATGTCTATTAGAATGTAATTGCGTCCTAATTTACCCGACAATTTGCGTATTTAAGATGCCAGAGTTCTTTGACTTACTCATGTAAGTAAACTTCATATTATTGTATGCTTAAAAACAATGGATATAATGAACACTGATATTGTTCCGACAATATATGATTACAGAAACATACTTAAACACATGAATGTAAGCTTTGAATACATAAGTATTTGGGCTTTACTGTTTATCAAAACTAAAGTATCATTGTTCAGACTTTTAAGAACATATTATGAAAGTAAAGGAGTCAGATGTTAAGGGTATATCATTATGTAAGAAAGAAGATTCCATTTGAATAAATGGAGCCTAGTTTTCTTTTCAGTAACTGACTAATGATTTGTGACAAAGATTATCTTCATTCTTTGATTTTTTGTTTATATACATCTCTGTCGATATGGTTGACATTGCTATAAAGATAGCCAACATAATAACATAGTAATAATTGAGTTCAAATTTGCTTACTACATTCAATGATTCTTTTACATAAGTTTTATGAGATCATAATGTAAAATAAAATATTGGTAGGCAATGCTTTTTTATTTGTATGTGCGTTGCTTGCTGTATGTGCATCACATGCCACCCCACACCAAAAGCAAACATCTATGTGAGAGAGCCTTGTGTTGCAGGAAATACACATGTTAGGCGGCAATGGAGAACTAATCCTCTTTATCACGAACGTTCAGGAGGAAATATATCAAAGTACGAATGGACCTTTATAGATGCTTGCAAGTGTCCATTCGTAGAGAGACATGTGTTGCTTAGTGTAGGGTCTTTCAGTAAGTGCTACTATGCTGCGGGTTTGTAAGTATGACAGCAGGAGGTAATTTCCTTACAACATGATGTAGACACTGGAGACTATTGGAGGAGTTAACGGACGGAAAATAAATTCTAGAGAGACTATCAACTGGTCGCCATATTACATTCCTGCAGCTGAGACATCCAGGGGGTCCCTTGAAAGGGGTCCTATGTATGAGGACGACTCAAGGAAGTTGTGGAAACTAACTGGAGTCATTTCAGTGAGACATCAAAACTGTTATGAGGATACATTGCAAATGTTCTACGTTCCATTGGCTCAAGGGTTGTAAATAGTCTGATATAGGTTGATACCGAGATGTCTTAATGATGTCCACAATTGAGAGGGGAAAGTGACACCACTGCCTGAAGTAATATGCACTGGGAATCTGAATCTTGCTATTCATCCATAAAGTAAGGCAGATGTACATGAGGTGGATGTTGCATTTTGCATGGGGATGGCTTAAGACCACCGAGTGGAGCAATCGCTGATGTGAAAAGGTAATGGTGTCTTACAATGTGGGTAGTGGCGACCCACATCAAAATGAATGTGGGTAAAACGACACTTGGGTTAATGAAAAATGCCCAAAACCAAATCGGTGAGTCAATACACTTTTTAAAGTCTGACATGAAATAAAAGTGTGGACACAATCCTTAAAATCTTTACTAATGCCATGGTACATGAACATCGAATCCAGTAGCTTGATAGTAAATCGGCACGAAAGGTGTGAGAGAGCAAAGATTTATTGAAACAACTATTGGCAGCTATATACTAGCATGGCCAACTGCTACTGACATCATAGAAGAGGATGGTATTGGAGTCATCAAGGGCGACGTCTTCCCAGTGGAGGAGCATGTAAGATGTCATACAGGATTAGTACTTGGAGTCCTTTTATTCGGTTTCTGCCAAGGACTTGTAATCCATTCCCAGGACGTCAACGACAAGATTCAGTTCCTTAGCGATATGTTAAATGGTACAGAGGTATTCAGTAAAGGCAGAGAGATATTTGCATTGACCAGCTGACCAGGTGTCAGACTGTCGAATGAAGGCATGCATTAGGGGTATGTGGTCCATCCGAACGACGAAGGACATGCCCTCTAAGAAGTGGTAGAAGTAATAAAAAGCCAAATACACCACCAGCAGATCAAGATCGAAGGTAGAGTACCTGGATTCCACCATGGAAATGTTTTCTACTGAGAAAAGCCAATGGGTATGGCAATCCATTAATCATTTGTTCAATTACTGCAACTAAAGTGAGTTTACTGGCATTGGTGAAGAGTTGGAGGAGTGAAGTTGGCATGGGAAAGGTGAGTGCAGTACATGTTTATAAGGTTTACTTTGCGTTGAAGAAGGCCGCCAACTGAAAGGGCCCTACTCCACGATTTTCGCCTTTCCCTTGAAGGAGTCACTTCCTTGGCACCAAAGGTACACTTCTCATACTTGATTACAAGGCTGTTCTGCTGCAGTGGTTCAAGACGATGTGTAGGTGTCGACTACGTAACATAAATAGAAGGGGAAGTTCCCAAAGATGTCATGCATGAGTCAATGAAATGGGACCCCTGCATTAAGAAAGTCAAAGCAGGAGTAATTGAAAGTATATGTGCAGATTAGTTTGGTGCTGGCAGTCTTTGGGATGTCTCCTTGGTTCATGGGCACCTGATAATAATCCTTCAGGAAGTCAAGGGTTGAATATTTAGGGGCTCTTAGTTTCACATATACTGCACACACACACACACACACACACACACATACACACACACACACACACACACGCACACACACACACATATATATATATATATATATATATATATATATATATATATATATATATATATATATATATATATATATATATATATATATATATATATATGTATATATACATATATATGTATAAATAGAATAACCCACAATGTATGAAAAATTGAAGTTTATTTAGCTTTCGAAGGGACCATCTTTGTCCTACGAAGAGACCCGTGTCATGCTATAGGCATGGCAATCTACATGAATGAATGAAATGGGACCATCTCCCTTTCTCTTCAGAATACAAAATATCGTTTTTATACAAGAAGCTTGCACATCACGAAAGCAAAGCAAATAAAATAGTTATCCTGAACAAAAGTACATATATGATTAGATTTTGGGAGTGAGTTGGTCAAAAGACAAGGTCAAGGTAACAAAATGGCCAAAAACGTCTTTTTGCTTTATCTTAGTTATTCTTATCAGATTTTCATGAAACTAGTGCCAAAATGTTTATAATTCTATAGCCTATCTTGTGATATACAAGGTGATTAAGGTCAAGATCACAAAAAAGTTAAAAGGCCTTTTTTTTATATCGTGGTAAATTTTCATCCAATTTGCATAAAGCTAGTCCCAAAATATGCATAATTCAATTGCCTATCGTATAATATACAATATAAAATAGAGACGTCACTACCCTTATTAGCTGTTGGGGTTCCAAGGGCAGCAAGGTTAATGAGCTTGCAAAAACTGTAGGTTTTGTCCTTACGCGGCAATTGTTATCAGATTTGTTTGCATATCCGTTGCAACAAATGTGGCGTTGGTATTCGCTCAACCGAGTGCCCGTTCTAGTTTTAACTCCATTTTCAGTAATTTATTATATTGACAATTTTTATACCAATACAAACCTTATTGGCAATGGCCCAAATCCAGTTTTCTCTTGAAATTCGGTCATATTATGTGAAATCCATTGCAAAATAACAAAGAACATAGGAAATGGCCATAAATTGCAATAAATACCTATTTTACTGAAATTTAGCAATATTGCAAGCAAAAAAAAATATTTCGAAAAAATGGGCAAAACACCAAGGTTAACCCCCTTGGCTTTTTTTTGGCCCAAATCCAGTTTTCTCTTGAAATTCGGTCATATTGTGAATGTACACATACAACTGACATCCTTATTTAATCCTTTGGGGATCTATAAATACTTGCATTGTTGCTAAATAAAGTTACGTGATTAAGAGCTTGTTCCTCATTCATGCCTCCTTCAGGTCTTTCACTGCCTTAATAAGGGAGGATGACAGTCTTCTAGCTAAAAAAACTTGGATAAATTCATTTCCTTTTTATTGGCAGACCGCAAATCAGCAGAAGAAAATCTTTGATACCAATTGAAATAATGTAGATGTAGTTAGTTCTATGATCTATTACATGGATCCATTTCCATAAAACTAAATATTACGTTCGATAGGGTTAAACAGCTGCGACGAATGTTAATAATTTTTCCTCATAATCGAGTAAAATAAAACATTTGGTCTTAGTATTGGTGAATGGTATAAATTTTGCTCTTAAGTATTATTGGTTGACTCCGATACCATCACTAGGTGAACTATAAATGACTTTATGATTTTTAGGAAAGGACTGGACAGTTTTGAGTGTGCTACTTCATGAGCAAGTCTTCCCTTAAAATTTCTCGCACCTTGAGGTTACTGAACATTATACTGTGGTTAGATAAACCTCCTGACCAAGAAATTTTTGGGCAAAACTACCAAGCTAAGGCCTTTGGACATTAGTGCATTACCAAAAAAGAAGAAAAAAATGCATTGAGTTTGATATCAATTTGAATTTAGTACATCTAGGGAGAAGTTACCAGAAGTCCCATGAAATTTCTTGTCGGAAAATTTTAACTCATCGGAAAACCAAATGCTATCATTTGTTTTCTTTCCTTGTATAAAGGATTTTAAAGACTCCTTCACTATTAATTATTCTTTCCCGATTGATGTGTTCTAAAAAGTGCAAAATTAAGCTAATTAAATTTTTTTTTGTCGTTACCAATTAAATGATTTTCTTTTCTTTATCCTTTCCTGATTTAGTACTTGCTTTTCATTTCAGAAACAAAAATCAATTGAAACTTTTCTTTTCAGATTTAGACAATACTCATTTGCTTTTTCTTTTTATCATATGTCTACATTCAACCTCTTTCTTTTTACGACAAAATATTTTTTTCTTTATTATTTTACCCATTCTATACAACCCTTATCAAAAGCTTTTTCCTATTTCTTTCTATGTAAGAAAGTCACGCTTGCTCTGTCTTACACACTCGATTTTCCTCACGTAATTCCGCGTTTATCATCATTAACGTCGTTGTTGGGAAGAAGCAAACTTTCTTAGTGTTTTTCTCTTCTGTAATTCTAAGAATAATAATTATTTTTGCTTATTATCCTGTGTGGTCTCAGGTACGCAGTTTTCCTCGCATTCAAGTTATCAAGAGCTTTCTTGTTTTGGCGCATATTGGTAGATTCCTCTGGGTGCTCTAATATGGAGAATCCTTATATATATATATATATATATATATATATATATATATATATATATATATATATATATATATATATATATATATATATATATATATATATATATATATATATATATGTATGTATCAATATATAAAAATATAAATATATATATATATATATATATATATATATATATATATATATATATATATATATACATATATATATATATATATATATATATATATATATATATATATATATATATATATATATATATATATATATATGTGTGTGTGTGTGTGTGTGTCTATATGTACATATATGTGTATATATATGTATATATATATATATATATATATATATATATATATATATATATATATGTGTGTGTGTGTGTGTGTGTGTGTGTATATGAATATATAGATATATAAATACACAAATGTATAAATATATAAATATATGGATATATAGATATATAAATATCATGGGACGTATTAAACGTCCAGTAATTAACGAATTATTTTTCTCTTTGATTTTTCTATTTACATATATGAAAATGTAACAATATATTGATAGCATTAAATATGAATGGATATGAAAGCTATTAAGTTATATTATAAAAAATAAAATAAATTCCAGTTTTGTATGGTTTTTTGAGCTGAGGCGAGTTAAGTAAAATGTCCAAAGTTAAGCTTTGGAGCTTAAATATCAGATAATTTAGGGAGGTGTTGGTGCTCAGTGGGATATATATACCGTCTACATTTCCAGTTTGAAAAGCATGTAAAATTTAAAAAAAATTCTGCACTCACCATCTATAAATCGTTATTAAACAAAGACATTGGACATTCCCAACTGTAAACGAAAAAAAGACAAAGTTCTAATTATCTTGCTTAAGAAATCTCTCTCCCTCTCTCTCCCTCTCTCTCTCTCTCTCTCTCATTTATGATGTTATTAAGGTAACTTAATCTTAACCACAATATCATTCTCTCCAAACATATTTGTTTAAAATCTAGTTACATTCAAACGATTACGTGTTTTTCTCATTTCTTAAACTTAATCATTTCTATTTGGGAATCAGACAAATTTTACGACAGGAGTCGCGACTTCTATGCAAGAATTTTTTTCGTACATACCAAGAAAGGTTTTATAATCAGGTCTAAGGATCAGTCTAAATTCATGGTTATATTGCTTTTCATGAAACTTACTATTGTTAACGTTGATTTAAAAGTATGATTGGTATTATTTGAAAAAGTATTTTGCGTGAACTATGTTATTCTATGTAGTAATGGAAATCAAGTAGCTGTCATGTAATTTTAGATTAAATAACTAATTATTATTTTTATACATCTTATCTAGATGAATTTTACTTTTGTATTAATTTTCCCGTAATAGCTTGATTTTCTTTAGGTTACGGTTGAAGTTTGCCTGATAATATCAACAGTTAAAGATACTAAAAAACACCGCGTTATCATTATCATCAATAACTTTTTATTTTCAGTAGTTTCTTTCTTAATTTTGTGTGTACCCACAAAGGGATGTATTTCCGAATTTACGTACAAAGACCGTTCTAGAGTAAAGATAAGGGAATTGTTGCATCTTACTGTAATGCGGCACATACTGCACAGGGTGTCCACAAAGTCTGGGTACATAGAAAGATTCACTATTTTATTAGTTTATGTTATTTTTCTTATCCAGATCGAATGATGGCTCTGCCTGAAGAAGAATGAATCGAGTTGGTACTCTTAGGTGGATGAGAAGAATTTAACCTTCAACACCCTACTTATTTTACTGCCGACGGAATATCGATCAAGAAATTTAAAGAAACAGGTAGTGTATTGGAAAATTTGTTGGTCTATTGTGACATTATTTTACCACATAATTCAGACAGAGTATCTTTTATATTTGGTTACTTAAAGGTGATTAAGAAATAATTCTTCATATGTTTAAAGCTGACTTTTCCTAAGAACTCGTAAGATTAGGAAACTTTAGGATTGAATGTCTCTTGCCATTGGTCTTGAATCTAAGGCTTCTCAATATAGCATTTAAGGGATTATTTTGTAATACGCAATTTGATCAAACAAACAGAAAGAGGCTAAACCAGCAAACACTAGAGAAGAAAATATCTGGTATATTGATCTTCTTTAACTTCACATAGGATATCTATTATTTTAATAGTAATCTAGAGACACCATTAATGAAAGATAACATTAGATTCCTTCGGACAGAATGGAGATACCAGACATATCATATGAAATGTGGATATGAGAAGAAAAGAACAAAAAGAAAAGGTAATGAATAGAAAACATTACATTTTCTACTCTTGCAGCTATTTCAAGTAGGCCTATGTCCGCCGATATGACAATACCATGTAGTAATTCACACACATAACTAACCTAAAATACAACAGATATTATTATGAAAATTAAATCTGGTTATAATTCTATCAGAGAAAATACCGGTAATTAAAAAAAAAAAAAAAAAAAACTACCTGTTTCCATGATGGCAAAGTCAAAGACACATGGCTTGATCATTTTCATTAGGCAACGTAGTATTATAGTCTCTGTGGGCTAGGAATAATGCTTGGAGGAAAAATCCTCCTAGGAATAAGGAGTTGTGAGGGGGGAAGGGTTAGTGAGGCGGAGAGAAGAAAAGGCTTGGGCTCTGATCTTGTGTGAACCTGCTCAGGTCACTATTGTAATATTTGATAACATCAAATACCCTTCTTCCTCTGCTGTACATAAGTGAACTTAAAACATTAAGCTTTTTAAAAGTAAAGTATATAAAAAGAATATTTAGACTTCCTTCATTATCTTTTTTCTTTATAATTCGGTCGTTTTTCTCAAGAGGGATTTATCCTATAAAGTAAGAGACATAATCTAGTACGCAGCTGATACTTAAAATGAGGTCAAAATTCCTTGCAAGTCATCCACCATAAAACCACGCAAAAAATATAACTCCATCCAGCATAACAACAGATTCTGATCACCTACGAAAACCAATTAAATCATTCATTATCCGAAAAATAAAATTAATCAAGTTACAAAGATAATGAATTATTATTATTATTATTATTATTATTATTATTATTATTATTATTATTATTATTATTATTATTATTATTATTATTATTATTTATAAGAATTCAAATCACACGATCACTAGGATATAAGAAACTCCTACGGAATACAATGTTAAACTAAAACCCGAAACATTAAGCTTAATTCTAACTTTTCTTTTTCCTGATCAGCGGAGACACTTCTGTACAACATCAACTGACCATCTTATGGTTCCCAGGAGAAACCTAATTTACCCCAGTACCATCGTCTTTTTTATCTTTCCTTCTTTTATTCCGAGGATGAAACCAGAACTGTTCCTTTTTAAGTATTTCAGATAATAGTTTTTGTAATACTTAGAACAGGATTATTACTTCTGTTGAAATATGCGGTTAATGACTAATATATCATTAGTAGGTAGTAGGTTGGCAAGGGCACCAGCCACTCGTTGAGATACTACCACTATAGAGGTATTGGTTCCTTTGACTGGCCAGACTAATGTCTCGCTTAATCTTTACATATTCTCCTCTGTCATACACCTGAAAACACTGAGATTTTTACATATTCTCCTCTGGCATATACCTAAAAACACTGAGCTTACCAAACATTCTTCCTCGCTCAACGGGTTTACTACGGCAATGTAATAGTGCAGTGGCTACTTTCCTCTTGCTATAGGTAGAAAAGACTCTTTAGCTATGGTAAGCAACTCTGCTAGGAGAAGGACACTCCGAAATCAAACCAATGTTCTCTGGTTTTGAATAGTGCCCTTGCCGCTGTACCATGGTCGTCCACTGTCTTGAAGGAGATTATTCTTGCTTGAGAGTACACTTGGGCACACTATTCTATCTAATTTTTCCTCCTCTTGTTTGTTAAATTTTCTATAGTTTATATGTGAAATATTTATTTAAACATGGTTAATGTTCTTAAAACATTTTAATTTTCCCTGTTTCCTTTCCCCACTGGGCTACTTTCACTGTTGAAGGCCTCGGGCTTATAGCATCCTGCTTTGCCAACTAGGGTTGTAGCTTTGCAAGTTATAATAATAATAATAATAATAATAATAATAATAATAATAATAATAATAACTAGCGGAACCCATGTAAATTATACGAAATTACATTTCCAATACTAATTATCTTGTTCCTAACCTATACACGTTTGAATAAAATGTAATAAGATTTGACTTGTATATTTATTTTTGAAAATGAGCAACCCATGAAAAAATTTACAAAACTTCTTTGGTCATGAGTAGAATTATTCTGAGGACAAATTTTCACTCTTACACTGTTCATAGACCTTGCTCTTGAGAAGGCTACATAAAGTTGTCTATGAGGTAGATCCCAACCTTATCGAAAGTCTGTCCTTGAGCTTTCTTAATGGTCATTGAATATGATAGGCGGACGGGAAATTGAGTAATGTCTAGGAAGATCTGAAGCAAATGGTGATCAAAATTATGAGAAATCTTTTACAATAAGAACGGATTAGTCGTTAAACGAAACAGGCCAAGAGGAATCTTATAATCCAGGTTTTGGAAATTGATAGAACTCAATTTTTTGTCTAATATTAAAAAAAAGAGTCAGGTGTTAAAGACGAAATTGGGAAAACTATATAAGATGTACTTTGGTTAAGTAATCAAAGTCTAATGTGAATTTGTAAGAGTATACCATGAAACTATTTCCGTTTTTCTTAAAGCGTGACGCAAGAGTATACTATGAAATGATTTCTGTTTTCTTTAAAGCGTGACACACAAAATAAATAACACACACGCTATCGTATTAATATATAGAATATCATTGCTGCTGTCGAGTGCAAAGTTTGTTACAATGAATGAGAAATCTTTTCCTTTGTTGTGTCAAGGGTATGTCAGTAATATTTTGGAAAGACAGTGTTAAAAATAAGCCGGTTAATGGTTAATTTTATTGGCAGAGGTAATTTTTTGTTTTAATTTATCAATGTTTTTTTTCTGTTTCCTTGATGTGATATTTACCATTATGTACGAATACAATTAAGTATTACTTATGAGTAATATATGAAAAGCTTGCTGTCTAAGCAAAAATCTAGTAAGAACTTTAGTTTTCTCTAAGCGTTTTATATGTTATTAATGCTGTTTGAGCCAAAATCTGGTTGTAAATTTAGTCAGTAGATCATTCAAGGTACGTCTTTAGAATTAGAAAGTATGGTAAATAGATGAGCTGCCATCTCCATGTCCAAAATTTGAACACCATCAGACATTGGCATCTATCATACATAAGAAAAGTGGCGGGATGTTGCAACGAACAAACCCAACACCATTGAATCACTCCAACGGACAAAATTCTCACTATACGAACTTTCCCCTTACGTTATCATCAAGTGGATTATTAAACAGAAGAAACAGTGAAACAAATTATAACCTTACAATTATATTTCCTACTAATTAAAACACCTAATACACAAATCAACAATATTCAAATAACCTAATACTTATTATAATTGGTACTTGGTACTTGAATTATTATCCTTAAAACTACACTTATAACAAACAATCTCAAATAAATATAGAAAAACAACCACTTTCAAAAAAAAATAAAAAAATAACTATAATAGACCACAACCAAATATGTATAACAAATATATATGGACAAAGACACTCGTCCAAATAAGCCGAAATTTTTTGACTAACGGCACACTGCCAAAACTGGATGGCACACGGTAACCTTCCTCACTACACAAAGCACACTATTAATGTGCTTTTTTCTCACCTTCTATTGATGAATACATATGCTTTTGCGCATAGCTTTCAAGTGAATAAATAATTTTTTATTTGCAAAAAAATAATTGTACCATCTTTTTTCTCATTGATAACTTTGAGGAATTATTACCGCAGTATTCAAGAATAAATTGAACCTATACAGTAGGCCAGCTAAAAATACAAAAATAAAGGGGGGGGGGGGGATATTTGTTTGTCTTCTCTTCCACACTGGACTACTGTGATAATTATTAAGACCACAATTCAGGTTAGTTTAGGCATAGCTTCGATATTCTTAGAAAAAAAAGTAATAAATTATGGTATGGTTAATTCTCCACGTCCATAATTGGGGCTTATATATTATATTTGGTCTGTTTTCCGTATGTTTACCTATTCATTTTTATTTATTTTTCATTATTTTATTCAGAGGTTGCTTTATTATTGTTTAAGTTTTTAATAATGTTAACATGTATTTTTTTGGGGAAAATGCTCTCATATAACTTCATATCGTTATTCTCTCTATGATAAGAATATTACAATAATCTTTAAATTCTATCTCTGCCCTGCTATGCTGTAAATTATATCTAATAATTTCTCGAAGGTTGGGAATATGACACATTATCGCCCACTTTTATAGCATTTATTTTGATTCATTACAATTACAAAATTTGGTAGCTAGTTCCGAGAGTTTTCCAGGCTTTAGAAAAATGAATTACATTCCTCAGAAAAGAATTCATCATTTCCTTGCACTCAACTATTTCTTTGTCAGCCCAGTCGTGACCATTCCTCTCATAGGTTATTTATAAAATTTTGTTCTGGTATCGATTGGTTGTTGATGTATAGTTTCTAACTCTAGTTTTTCTAAATTGTTATCAGTCTACAAATGTGCATATATTTGTTTCGTCCATTGACATTATGGTCATTTCTAAAGATGCTATTTCACTATAGACGTTTTGCTCTTCAAATCATATTTTTATATTACATTTACTATTTAAATAAAAATTTTGATTATTTCTAGTGTTAGAGTGAATGTGTAACATATTTATTCGCTTTTAGATAACGTTTTAATAGGACAGTTTCAATGA
>NC_090730.1:36618281-36630529 GCF_036898095.1 Palaemon carinicauda
CTGTACCTAGGACCCTCCCGAACCCTACCACTCATGTCGGCTAATAGGTATCATCCCAACAAGACCTTCTTCTTCTTTTCTTCTCTTCCTGCTTACCCTCCTCCTCCTCCTCCTTCTACCAGGCTGGCACTCAGAATCCTTCATCCCCTTCCCCCGGGCTTTCCTCCACGCACAGGCACTCCCCCACTCTTGCTCTTGGGTTTATTTACCTCTCGATGCTCGTGACATTTCTCTCTCTCTCTCTCTCTCTCTCTCTCTCTCTCTCTCTCTCTCTCTCTCTCTCTCTCTCTCTCTCTCTCTCTCTCTAAAAAAAGTATGACTCTCTTTAAAGACTACCATTTTCTATTCGTTAAATGTTTAATCTTAGCCATATTGCTTACAACCATACTATGGGAACTCTGCGCATTTTTCATACCTGTTACAACCCTTGAGATCGTAATTAAAGTTCTTATCATGATTGTTGTCAGTAAAAATGTAACTCTCTGATAAAGGTCAGCGGAAACAAAAACACACAATAAAACTTCACAATATTTAATACTTAATACTAACAAATATTTAGGTCAACCTTGTCTGATATAGCAAATATCACAACCAGATGACCAGGAATAAGAAATAAACATAATTTGAATCACTATGAACTCCATAAAACTAATAAACTAAATCCTAACCAAGTTATAAGAAATAAAAGTTATAAATATTTAACTTGTTTGGATCCCACAACTTAGCTGGCCAGACCAGACATTACTATAACACTAAATTCAAGAAAGAAAGAAGTAGAGTAAAAAAACACATGAAAACAATTATAAATCATAACTAGGAACACACGTCTAAACACACTCCTCACTTTCGAATAATAATATAATAGAGGAGACAAAATTAAGGCTGTTATCCAATCCTCCTACCAGCAAGCAGGGCAGGACCTGTACGCCAGGGTAGAACCCGCCAGGTACAACGATCTCTAATCAATAAACAGATATACTCTGTCTTACCTGGTAACGACCTCCCTACGGGCCACCTCACGAGCTAGCAAGCTCCCAACACCACTGCAGCTGACATGGGACGACAGGGCCAGTAAGCCAGAGACAAAGCCAACTCCCTGGGGACTCCTTAGCGTCAGGGAACGGCAGAGGAGACACAAGTCTCAAGTGACAGGAGCACCTGCGAGTGCCTCTCCGAAGTACACTAAGATGGAGTCGATGCAAGAAACCACTCGAGTCGCAGGTGACAAGAGCACCTGCAGACTATAAACCAAGGTGAGGATCAACAAAATAATATTCAAAAGTGTAGTCCAAAACACAAGCCTAAACGTCGTCATCCAATATTTCAATTTCGTAATCAGCTTAGGGTATGTTGTTGGGGGAGTACTCAAGCTAGAACTATCTGCTGTCTGAGCACCCACCTCCGACATCAACACGCTTTCATCATCACTCGGGCAAACCAAATACAATCGTTAACACGATAGTTCATACAAGGTAATTGACCGGGGAGTAGGCGAGAAACAATCAACAACACACTACTTTAAAACTGCTTTAAGCTATAGGGGAAACCACTTGAAATTAGAACAAGGTTGACTCAAACAAATGAGAAATTTACTTTATTCTAATAACTTCCTCCCCGAAAAAAAAAATCTTAAATTATTAAAATACAGAACTTGAAAAACAGTAACAAAAGCAATAGTACAAAGTTACTAGTGTGACAAGTAAAACTAGGATTAAACAGCCAAGACAACATATAGTATAAATAACTTAAGGTTTACCCAACACCAACAAGTACAGTGGCTATCCTCACCGAAACTTCACCTAACTAATCAATGTCAAATTAGGGCAATACATACAAAACTCGCCAAAAATCAAGGAAGGACATTACATAAATACACCTCAACTTATGATATACCAAAAGCAGTTTATATCCTAATTCACTGGAGACACGAGCAGGGCAGTGTGCGAGGGAGGTAAGGCAAACCTATCCGCTTCGAGAGAGAGCATCAGGAATTTTATTCTCAGATCCCTTAATGTGTTTAATCACTAACTTAAATCTTTGAAGTAAGAGAGTCCAACACAAAATCCTTTGGTTGGCTCCTTTCATACGCTCAATAAAACAAGCGGATTATGATCGGTTCAAATCTCTATGGGGAAAGAAAAATCAGTTACATAGGGTTTAAAAGGCATAAGGGTATGGACCAGAGCCAGAGCTTCTTTTTCAGTGGTCGAATACCTTATTTCAGCCCCCAAAAACTTCCGGCTAAAATAAGATATGGAGTGTACCTCACCTTCATCATCCTTTTGAAAAAGGACACCACCTATACCCACATCACTGGCATCTACCGGTATAACAAAAAGTTTCTGAAAATCTGGGGAAGTCAGAATAGGTTTAGACATTATATTGGATTTAAGCTTATTACAAGCTTCCTCACACTGATCAGACCAATAATATTTCTTTCCCTTCTCTAAGAGGTTAGTAAGAGGTTGATCAAGGTCCGAGAAATTTCGCACAAAGCGGCGATAATATCCAGTTATTCCCAGAACTCTTCTCACCTCTCTAATATTACCTGGCCTTTTTAAATTAATAATAGCCTCGAGGTTAGCTTTAGGGACTACCTGACTCAAACCAACCTCATAACCCAAAAAACAAACCTTGGCCTTACCAAATTCACATTTGGCTAAATTAATAACCAAACCAGCTGACCTAAGGGCCTCAAATACCTTACGCAATATCACCATATGCGTACGCCAATCATCACTATATACAACTAAGTCATCAATATAAATATCAGTTCTCTTCAAACCACAAATGACTCTATTCATAAGCCTCTGGAAAGTACATGTGGCATTCTTCATCCCAAATGGCCTAACCTTGCATTCATATAACCCAGAAGGAGTTACGAATGCCGAAATTTCACGGGCTCGATCAGATAACGGAACCTGCCAATAACCCTTCAATAAATCTAGTTTGTTAATAAATTTGGCAGAACCTATCTGGTTGAGACTGTCATGAATACGCGGCAAAGGAAAGGAGTCATTTTTGGTGTGGGCATTAACCTTTTGATAGGCCTCACACATGCAAAACTACCCGTCACCTTTTCCCAAAAGAACAACAGGGGAACTCCAAGGACTAACGGATGGCTGAATGAGGTCGTGCTCCAACATATATTTAATTTCCTCCTCAACTAAATCCCTCTTTACAGGATTTAACCTATAAGGACTTTGTTTAACAGGGGAAGTACTACCTACATCTACGTCATGACAAAGAAAATTAGTCCTACCAAGAGAATCTCGGAATAAATCTGAAAAGGAATATATTAAATTTGACACATCCTCTCTTTGATGAGGATCTACTTGATACAGACCTTCCTCTAAAACACCTAAAATTTGTATATTAGAAAAAGGGCATCGGAAGAAACCTGCTCAATAAATCAGCCGAATCCTCAGGATGCAATTCTACATATACCGCTACTGGCTCGGTTACAACAGTTAAGAGTTCAACACTTTTACCATGATATGCTTTTAACCTGTTAATATGAGAAAATTTTACACTTTCTCTTTGAACCGGGAGCTTCCATTTCATAGTTTACCTCGAACAATTTCATCAAAACTTTCCACGGACCCTTATATCTAGGTTCAAGAAAATTGTCCGGGTCCATACTCAAAACCAACACCATTTTCCCCAGTTGAAAAGAACGGGCTTTAGAATTTCTGTCATAATTAGTTTTCCTTTTATTTTACGCAGAACCTAAACTATCAAGCGCAAACTTCCAGGCGCTAGCTATACGTTTTCTCAAATCATCCACAAATTGTCCTACTTTTATATCTCCCCTTCGATCGGCCCCAAAGCTTCATAAAAAAATTTCCAAAGGCTTTCCATCGTGGACTTTGTGCCCAAAAATTAGTTCGAAGGGAGTTACACCGGTGGAGGCATTGGGATGTTTCCTAATTGCAAAAAATGCGAGCGGAAGTTCTTTGTCCCGCTCCGTACCATGTTCATAACAATTTTTCTTTGAAATAGATTTCAAAGTTTGGTGAAACCTCTCCGCGACACCCTGACTCTCCGAATGGTACGGAACGCTTGTAATATGCCAAATGGCCAGTTCAGCACATTTACCTCTAAACATTTTACTCGTGAAATTCTTACCACAATCGGTCTGAATAACACGAGGTAGACCGTACCTAGAAAAGAATTCAATTAATTTTTTCAAGAACTACTTTAGAGGTTATTCTTCTCATAGGGAAAGCTTCGGGAAATCTAGAGACTCTATCCATAATCATCAATATATATGCATAACCAGATTTGGTTTTCGGTAAAGGATCAACCACGTCTATTACCAATTCCGAGAACGGCTCTCCGATAGCAGGAATAGGATTTAAAGGAGTCTTCGGAATAATTTGATTAGGTTTTCCCATTACCTGACAAACCTCACACTCTTTAACAAAACGTTTTACAGACGATTTCATCCCAGGCCACCAACAATATTTACCCAATTTAAGGAAATTTTTCCATACCCTAAAATGACCTGAAAGTAAATTATCATGAGTGAGACTTATTACTGATTCACGGAACTGAGAAGGGACCCCCATTTGTTCGATCCGAGAAGTCTTACTCAGATCATCAGTTGCTGGTCTACTAAATCGGTACAATATATTATGAATTAAACCAAACCGAGGCCTAGTCAGATCACTAATATCCCCTAACTCAAAATTAAATTCAGCTTTCTGGGCCTTAATGAAAGCCGAACGGTCCCAATCAAGTTTCAAAGCATTAATAATAACAGGATTATTTGTACTATCTACAGACCCAGGTCTTTCTACATCTACTTCTAAACTACTAAGTAACAATTTATCATCATTATCTATATCAGCAGCAAAGGTCATTACAGAAACTGGATGAGCATGAATAAACAAAATGGGAAATAATTCACGACCTTCATTATTGAGCATATCATTTCCCAAAATGCCGTCAATACCAGGGATGGGGAGATTATCGACAACGGCCAACTCTGTAACTCTATCATATCCAGGAAAAGACAACCTAACATCCACCTGTGGAGCAGATAAAACCATGTTCGGGAACCCTCCCAGAACAACATAACTACCTGAAAACTCTCTTAAACCATTCAAAGATTTACCTAAAACCAGAGACCGAGCAGAGCCAGTGTTTCTCAAAAACTTCACATTGATGGTGTCCGATTTAAAGATTATTTTACCCGGCCAGACATATTTATCAAAATTAAGTCAGGAATTCTTATTGCTAGCGGAGGGATTATCATTCCTGTCTACACTGCTGCTAACTACTGGCGGTTTTTCACCCTTATCACTAGAGTCAGATCTGTTTGAAATTAATGAAATAGGATTCTCTCCATTTCTCTCTAAGCACCTCCTTCGAGCATGGCATTGGTTCTGGAAGAGACCTGGTTTGTTGCACCAGAAACAGGTTCTTTGACGTCCAGAACCTTGGTTATTATACCTATTATGGTTATTGTTACTGGAAATAGACATACCACTGTTAGCAAAACTACATGGAGGAGGAGGCCCTCCAGAGATTCCAACATTCTTATTACCTGGAAAAGAAGTTGCATTAGCTTTGGAAACAGCCGAGGAGGGTTCTACTCTATTGAAATTATTAACTACAAAAGAAGAGGGATCATTCCTACCCGGATAATTAAAATTATCCGCCCCAGAACGATAAGTAAAAACATATTCATCGGCCAATTGGGTGGAATTACTCACTTTCACAGCCTTTACCTCCTCGAGATGGACTCTTAACTCCTTGTTACACGCCTTATTGAATTCTTAAAGGAGCAACATTTCCCTTGATGCCGCAAAAGACAATACCTGGCGAATCTTTATCCAGTCGTCGAATTGATTTTCCTTGAGCCGAGCAAATTCAACAAATGACTGAGAGGGGTGTTTGTTATCGTTCCTAAACTTTAACCTATAAGCCTCGGGTACCAAATCATAGGCTTTAAGGACCAGTGTTTTGACCTTCTGGTAATCCCGAGCAATTCCTTCCTCCAAGGCATTGTACACCCGGATTGCCTTGCCCACCAATCTGCATTGGATTAACATAGTCCATATTTCCGAGGGCCAAGACAATCGAGTGGCAACTCGCTCAAATGCCTTCAAGAATTCAGGGACACTCTTTTCGTCAAACACTGGCACCAACTCTCAAGCGGCACCCAAATTAAACCGGTCATTATAATTACTCTTGGGGAAACTGATCATATTGGTCCCCTGCAACCTAGCCATCTGTAATTTTATATTTGCCACCTCCAACTCGTGACGCCTTCCCCTCTCGTTCTCCTCACACTCTAATTTCCTTAATTCTATCCTTTTACTGATTAACTTAAATTCTATATCCTCCATGGACTCTCCCAAAACAGGAACCGGAGCCAGGGGGTTCCTCTGGCCTAGGATTCAAAAAAGGAAAAATGGTCTTTGTTGACCCATTAGCTTTAGGTAAATCGGAGGGACCTTCAAAAATAATACCTGTGCTGGGAGGATCACCAAAATGCGTTAAACCCGCTTTCATGCTCACTTGTTCATCCTCTAAATCTCCCTCAAATACACTACCTTCACCATCACTACCCTCTCTATTTTCGCCAATCAAATTTTCGGCCTCTGCTAAATCATGAGAAATTCTATCACAAATCGCAATTAGGAACTCTTCCTTAGTGCCCGCAGGCTTCAGCGGAACACGTAACCATTGTGCAAACTCAACTAAATTTTTCCTACTTAACACAGGCAAATGCTTAATACAGTCAACCTACCCTAAAAATTCGGCCGGATCAAATACAAAATCATCCATTATACCCAATTACCAGGGGAGAAAGGTAATACACTATAATTTACAAAAGAAATATTGTCAAATTAACCAAGTGCCGCTCTACTGACCTAAACACTGAGTACACCTGAGAACAATCCTGTCAAAGTCGCCAAATTGTTACAACCCTTGGGGCCGTAATTGAAGTTCTTATCATGATTGTTGTCAGTAAAAATGTAACTCTCTGCTAAAGGTCAGCAGAAACAAAAACACTCAATAAAACCTCACAAAATTTAGTACTTAATACTAACAAAAATTTAGGTCAACCTTGTCTGATATAGCAAATATAACAACCATATGACCAGGAATAAACAAATACACATAATTTGAATCACTATGGATTCCCTAAAACTAATAAACTAAATCCTAACCAATATATAAGAAATAAAAGTTATAAATATTTAACTTGGATCCCACAACTTAGCTGGCCGGACCAGACATTATTATAAAACTAAATTCAAGAAAGAAAGAAGTAGAGTACAAAAACACATGAAAACAATTATAAATCATAACTAGGAACACACGTCTAAACACTCCAAAAGATATAGTTCTCCTCACTTTCAAATAATAATATAATAGAGGAGACAAAATTAAGACCGTTATCCACTCCTCCTACCAGCAAGCAGGGCAGGACCTGTACGCCAGGGTAGAACCAGCCAGGTACAACGATCTCTAATCGATAAACTGAGATGCTCTGTCTTACCTGGCAACGGCCTCCCTACGGGCCACCTCACGAGCTAGCAAGCTCCCAACACCACAGCAGCTGACACGGGAAAACAGGGCCAGTAAGCCAGAGACAAAGCCAACTCCCTGGGAACTCCTTAGCATCAGGGAACAGCAGAGCAGACTCAAGTCGCAAGTGACAGGAGCACCTGTGAGTCTCTCTCCGAAGTACACTAAGCTAGCGTCGATACAAGAAACCACTCGAGTCGCAGGTGACAAGAGCCCCTGCAGACTATAAACCAAGGCAAGGCTCAACAAAACAATTTTCGAAAGCATAGTACAAATTACAAGCCTAAACGTCGTCATCCAATATTTCAATTTCGTAATCAGCTTAGGGTATGTTGTTGGGGGAGTACTCAAGCCCGAACTGTCTGCTGTCCGAGCACCCACCTCCGACATCAACATGTTTTCATCATCACTCGGGCAAACAAAATACAATTGTTAACACGATAGTTCATACATGGTAATTGACTGGGGAGTAGGCAAGAAACAATCAACAACACACCACTTTAAAACTACTTTAAGCTATAGTGGAAACCACTTAAAATTAGAACAAGGTTGACTTAAACAAATGAGAAATTTACTTTACTCTAATAATACCCCTACCTCTTCAGGTTTAACCGCAAAGAAATAGCAACTTACAACTTGAAGACTCGGTTTCCGCTCTTGCTTTTTGTTCCAAGTCTTGTGTTTAAAGGAAGGCAATTTGAGCATGTGAAGGTAAGTACCATACACAAACAGATGGTATCCTTTTCTAGTAAACTGTACAAAGATTCGTTGTATAGGGGTTGCTCTCATCACCATGTAATAAAAGGAACTTGAATATTTCACGACGCCGAGATATCAGATGAGAGGAGCCCTTTTAGGTAAACAGTTGCCTCGAGTATGATATCATAGATATACATAATATGAATTGAAACCTACTGATGAGATAAATGGATTGTCTTAAGTGAAATAGATCCAATCTTCTTTAAAACGTTTAAGTGACTCTCATTGTAATTCTCTAGTTTATTATTTACTTGCCCTACGCTTTTACTATACAATTCACTGGCAGTAAGGAAATCAATCTGTAGGATATATATCGTCTTAATAGAGGGTAGTGAAAATATACTTGGGTAGAATTTTAAAGTTGATATTGTTGGTTGAAAACTGAAGAATTAGGCTATTGTTTGAAAGGTATAATCAGTTGCCTCAAATGAGTTGATGTTTCACTTGGAATTTTGAAAGTTAATAACTGAAGGTTGCGATCGAATCTGGAAATTAATAATTGTTCGTTTACCCAAAATATTAAGGTCAATATTCATTATTGAGAGAGAGAGAGAGAGAGAGAGAGAGAGAGAGAGAGAGAGAGAGAGAGAGAGAGAGAGAGAGAGACGTAATAATAAGGGAGACTCCCTGAGACCCAAAAATGTCTAGTAAAGCCGAAAATTTCTTCTTGTCCCCTTCAGCATTTCATTGTTTCTGGTCGAATCAAACTCCGAGTAGAGGATATATTACGCAAACAAAAGAAATGCTGATCTAGCAATGCTTTCTCAGGGTGTACAAGAGGAATACAAATATGATGTGATCCAATACAGGATGTCTGTGGGACGCTGACTCTTCCACTAGGAATAGAGTTTTAGTATGCAGACCTAGCGAGATGCTTGGCGCTTTTTATCATTCTGAATGACTGTGGGACGGCATTCTGTTATCTTGTTTATATTCTTGGCGATATGGCAAGCGCAGGTGGCTTCCTTTCCTGACATCATACCTCGTATTATTTTGAAGAACATCATCTCTCGGCATCAAAATATTTTGTGGTAGCCTATTGGAAACACAACTGTTGTCCCACAATCCGCTGGATGGGAGTTCAAACTCACCAAAGAACGATAGTTTCTTTTCGTGTATGCAAACTCACCATCATTGAGAGCTTAAAGGTCTACTTATTGAGTCGTCAGCAGTTATTTCCCGGCCATTCGTGGTCTTACCTTGGCTGGAGAGAGGGCAGAGGCACTGATCATATGTATATATGATTAGAGTCTAGGACATTTTCTTGTCCCTTGCCTCAGCCAATCATGATCGCCTTTTTAACCTTCACATCTTTATTTCTTCCGGTGTTGTTCGTGATGATGTTATATTGGTAAGGATCTAAGCTAATGTAAAATCAAGGAAAGGAAAAGAAATGAGAGGACTTTCAAGTTGTAATACAAACATAATTTTTGTCTTGCAGTGGATTTTCTTTTGGTAGCATGGAAACAAAGGTCAAAGAATTTCGATTTGTAGAATTTCTTGTTAACTCATAAAGAAACAAAGGTCAAAGAATTACGAATTATAGAATTTCTTGTTAAATCATAAAGGAATCTATCCAACAAACTTTTTTTTTTATGAAAATATGATCAAGTTACAAAGTACAGTTTCTGTTGAATTAACATACTGTACTCTCTTGATATTCTAACTGATTCCCTCTTTCTTAAAATTTTTTCGAACAACTCTCTCCTGTAGTCATTTTACAAAAATCATTCTTTTCTTTCTCACCCAATGACTGAATATATATATATATATATATATATATATATATATATATATATATATATATATATATATATATATATATATATATATATATACATATATATATATATATATATATATATATACATATATAAATTATTTCTAAAGGAATTATCGTATTTAGAATTTGAACCTGTGTGTAGTTATTCCCTGATTTTTGGAACTTTAAGCCAACGGCAGCACACAAACACTCCTCACGGAAACACTCGTTCTGCATCATGAATCATAGGCAAACATTTAGCCTCCGTCCAGTTCCCCTGAAGAAATTATCATTTGACGACTGGCTAGTCTACTGTACGGGATTTCCAGCAAATCAGGCCTACAGCCTTTCTTGACTGAGGAGAGAGAGAGTGTGGATTTTGCGACGTATGGCTAGATTAAATCTGTCTTTCTAGATTTAAAGTATTAGTGTTTAGGGTGGAATAAAATGAAAACTAACGAATTGAGAATGATAATAACAGCAGAAACTAACATAAAAAGAAGAAAACTAACAGGAAAAAAATTATCACGCAAAAACAAGCGGTGAAACAACACTTACGGATTAACTGTCAATGTTATCTTTCAAGCAACATTCTACCCAACCTAATTTCTACCCAACGCATTCTTCTCTATTTTAACATGGTCTGAATATAAACGGGAAACAAACACAAGCGCAATAGCTACCCTAACATTCCCCGCCTAATATAACCTAAAAGCTAAAACCATACCTACCTGGGGTGATCTCCCTTCCACAGCGTTATCCTTACCTTAGGATGACACTTGGTCTGCAATGACATCAGTATCTTCGGCTAAAACTAAGTCTACTATGACTTACCTTAATGGTCGGAGTTTGGCTTATTAGAATGAGTTGAAAAAACAGGGGTGACCGTTTAGATTTGAAATAGCAATAATCCACAAAACTAGCCTTGTAATCGCTCACACAGAAAATGCACTGGTGATGCCTCTTAGTTTCATCTTTCTAGCTTTATTGTGAAAATGTACTTTATATGTTTCTTAGTTATGTCTGTTTAGCTTTACCGTGAAACTGTCAGTGATATCGATTTATCATATGAATGTAAAATGTAATTATGCACGGTTTGGAACCCTTTATTTTTGATGGAAGATCAAAGTTTCTTCATCACTAGTTAAAAATAATCTAGTACCTTTGTCTGAAATATATTCAGATCTTTCCTGTTTGGTAGCTATGCCTCAACTAAGATTTTTCAATATGAAAATCAACTGCTGGACTGCATTTTTTTAACGAATTTGATGAAGACCCAATCAAAAGGAGTGATTGAAATATAACTGGATTCTGAATGGCCAATTCCAAGTAAAATTCCTAAAAACAGGAGAATAAGGCATTATTACAATGATAACTTGCTTCATAAGTTGATATAGCGTGCCGAAATCTAATAGTCAATAGTGACACAAAAGCTACAATGTTTCCATTGGAGTACTGAGATCATTAGGTAGCAATATTGCGCATTTGGGCGAAAATAATACAATTCCCAGAGATGTGGAGTTAAAAAGAATAGCAACGAACTATAAAGTAACGAAGCAAGATCAAGAGAATATATTCTCGTGATCTTGGTATGAAGAATAACAGATAACTATTGCAATACTTAACGTAAGTTAATTATTTTTTCTTTTCATTATACATTATGCATAACGTAGTGAGGATTGTTTTGTTTGAACGGCTTTAAACCGAGAAAAATATAGATTACAACAAAAGAAATGGGTGGGATTCTAACAAAGATTAACACTATCATATTCTTGGATGCCATTGAGATATCATCTATTCTTTATAAACGTTAAGTGACATGCCCCAGGACCGTATTTAGAAGTGGCAGAGGACGAATAACCTGGATGGAACTACAGAAGATATTTCAACAGAGAATGCTGGGGTGATGCCATTCCAGATGTACTGGAGTCAAGGACCAACTTTGTCTTTAAATTTAGAAATTCTGAGAGAGTGAGTAAGCTTCACGTTCTCAACTTTGTTGCACAAGTGAGACCAGTTCTGAAAACTCTGCAACAACTACTTTGCAAAAGTAGAATCTAAAACTTTCATCAGAAAAAGAACAGAAAAGGCATGGAAGGAAGTGAACAAAATAATTTATTGCAGAGAAAATACTAGAGCATCGAGACCACAATTTGTCATAATGAAAGGCATGGCTCCAAAT
>NC_090730.1:36631029-36641029 GCF_036898095.1 Palaemon carinicauda
TTCATGTCGGCTAATAGGTATCATGCCAACGAGCCCTTCTTCTTCTTATCTTCTCTTCCTGCTTACCGTCCTCCCTCCTCCTCCTTCTACGAGGCTGGCCCTCAGAATCCTTCGTCCCCTTCCCCCGGGCTTTTCCTCCATGCACAGGCACTCCCCCACTCCTGCTCTTGGGTTTTATTTATCTCTCTCTCTCTCGAAAAAAGAAAAAAAAAAAAAAAGTATGACTCTTTAAAGACTACCATTTTTCTATTCTTAAAAAGTTTAATGTTAGTCATATTGCTTACATCCACACTATGGGAACTCTGAGCATTTTTCATACCTGTTACAACCCTTGAGGTCGTTATTAAAGTTCTTATCATGATTGTTGTCAGTAAAAATGTAACTCTCTGCTGAAACAGAAACACACAATAAAACTTCACAATATTTCAAACTTAGTACTAACAAATATTTAGGTCAACCTTGTCTGATATAGCAAATATCACAACCAGATGACCAGTGATAACACATACACATAATTTGAATCACTATGGATTCCCTAAAACTAAGAAACTAAATCCTAACCAAGTTATAAGAAATAGAAGTTATAAATATTTAACTTGTTTGGATCACACAACTTATCTGGCCAGACCAGACATTACTATAAAACTAAATTCAAGAAAGAAAGAAGTAGAGAACAAAAACACACAAAAAAAAAATTATAAATCCTACCTAGGAACACACGTCTAAACACACTCATCACTTTCATACAGTAATATAATAGAGGCGAGAAAATTAAGGTCGTTATCCACTCCTGCTACCAGCAAGCAGGGCAGGACCAGTACGCCAGGGTAGAACTCGCCAGGTAAAATGATCTCTAATTGATAAACAGAGATACTCTGTCTTACCTGGCAACGGCCTCCCTATGGGCCACCTCACGAGCTAGCAAGCTCCCAACACCACTGCAGCTGACATGGGACGACAGGGCCAGTAAGCCAGAGACAAAGCCAACTCCCTGGGTACTCCTTAGCGTCAGGGAACGGCAGAGCAGACTCAAGTCGCAAGTGACAGGAGCACCTGTGAGTCCTCTCCGAAGTACACTAAGTTGGCATCGATACAAAAAACCACTCGAGTCGCAGGTGACGAGAGCAACTGCAAACTATAAACCAAGGCAAGGCTCAACAAAACAATTTTCAAAAGCATAGTCCAAATTACAAGCCTAAACGTCGTCATCCAATATTTCAATTTCGTAATCAGCGTAGGGTATGTTGTTGGGGGAGTGCTCAAGCCAGAACTGTCTGCTCTCCGAGCACCCACCTCCGACATCAACATGTTTTCATCATCACTCGGGCAAACAAAATACAATTGTTAACACGATAGTTCATACAAGGTAACTGACCGAGGAGTAGGCGAGAAACAATCAACAACACACCACTTTAAAACTACTTAAAGCTATAGTGGAAACCACTTAAAATTAGAACAAGATTGACTTAAACAAATGAGAAATTTACTTTACTCTAATAATACCCCTACCTCTTCAGGTTTAACCGCAAAGAAATAGCAACTTACCACTTGAAGACTCGGTTCCCGCTCTTGCTTTTTGTTCCAAGTCTTGTGTTTAAAGGAAGGCAATTTGAGCGTGTGAAGGTAAGTACCATACACAAACAGATGCTATCCTTTTCTAGTAAACTTTACAAAGATTCATTGTATAGGGGTTGCTTTCATCACCATGTAATAAAAAGAACTTGAATATTTTACGACTCCGAGATATCAGATGAGAGGAGCCATTTTAGCTAAACAGTTGCCTCGAGTATGATATCGTAGATATACATAATGTGAATTGAAACCTACTGATGAGATTAATAGATTGTCTTAAGTAAAATAGACCCAATCTTCTTTAAAACGTTTAACTGACTCCCATTGTAATTCACGAGTTTGTTATTTACTTGCCAAACGCTTTCACTATACAATTCACTGGCAGTAAGGAAATCATTCTGTAGAATATATATCGTCTTACTAGAGGGTGGTGAAAATATAATTGGGTAGAATTTTAAAGTTGATATTGTTGGTTGAAAACTGAAGAATTAGGCTATTGTTTGAAAGGTATAATCAGTAGCGTCAAATGAGTTGACGTTTCACTTGGAATTTTGAAAGTTAATAATTGAAGGTTGCGGTTGAATCTGGAAACTAGTAATCGTTCGTTTACCCAAAATATTAAGGTCAATAATCAGTATTGAGAGAGAGAGAGAGAGAGAGAGAGAGAGAGAGAGAGAGAGAGAGAGAGAGAGAGACTGACTTGTAATAATAAGGGAGACTCCCTGACACCCAAAAATGTCTAGTAAAGCAAAAAATTTCTTCTTTTCCCCTTCAGCATTTCATTGTTTCTGGTCGAATCAAACTCAGAGGAGAAGATATAATGCACAAACAAAAGAAATGCTGATTCTACGAAGCTTTCCCAGGGATGTACAAGAGGAATACAAATATGATGTGTTCTAATACAGGATGTCTGTGGGACGGTGACTCTTCCACTAGGAATAGAGTTTTAGTATACAGACCTAGCGAGATGCTTAGCGCTTTTTATCATTCTCAATGACTGTAGGACGCAATTCTGTTGTCTTGTTTATATTCTTGGCAAGCACAGGTGGCTTCTTTTCCTGACATCATACCTTGTATTATTTTTGAAGAACATCATCTCTCGGCATCGAAATATTTTGTGGTAGCCTATTGGAAACACAACTTACCTAAGAACGATAGTTTCTTTTCGTGTATGCAAACTCACCATCATTGAGAGCTTAAAGGTCTACTTATTAAGTCATCAGCAGTTATTTCCCGGCCATTCGTGGTCTTACCTTGGCTGGAAAGAGGGCAGAGGCACTGATCATATGTATATATGATTAGAGTCTAGGACATTATCCTGTCCCTTCCTTCAGCCACTCATGAGCGCCTTTTAAACCTTTACATCTTTATTTCTTCCGGTGTTGTTCGTGATGATGTTATATTGGTAAGGATCTAAGCTAATGTAAAACGAAGGAAAGGAAAAGAAATGAGAGGACTTTTAAGTTGTAATATATAACATAATTTTTGTCTTGCGGTGGATTTTCTTTTGGTAGCATGAAAAAAAAGGTCAAAGAATTTCGATTTGCAGAATTTCTTGTTAACTCATAAATGAATCTATTTAACAAACTTTTTTTTTTTATGAAAATATGATCAAGTTACAAAGATAAGTTTCTGTTGAATTAATATACTGTACTCTCTTAATATTCTAACTGATCCCCTCTTTCTTACAATTTTGCGAACAACTGTCTCCTGTAGTCATTTTCCAAAAAACGTTCTTTTCTTTCCCACCCGATGACTGAATATATATAAATTATTTCAAAATGAATTATCCTATTTAGAATTTGAACCTGTGTGTAATTATTCCCTGATTTTTGGAACTTTCAGCCAACCACAGCACACAAACACTCGTCACGGAAACACTCGTTCTGCATCATGAATCATTGGCAAACATTTAGCCTCCGCCCAGTTCCCCTGAAGAAATTATCATTTGACGACTGGCTAGTCTATTGTACGGGATTTTCCAGCAAATCAGGCCTACAGCCTTTCTTGACTGAGGAGAGAGAGAGCGTGGATTTCGCGACGTATGGCTAGATTAAATCTGTCTTTCTAGATTTAAAGTATTAGTGTTAAGGGTGGGATAAAATGAAAACTAACGAATTGAGAATGATAATAACAGCAGAAACAAACATAAAAACAAGAAAACTAACAGGAAAAAAAATATAACGCAAAAACAAGCGGTGAAACGACACTTACGGATTAACTGTCAATGTTATCTTTCAAGCAACATTCTACCCAACCTAATTTCTACCCAACGCATTCTTCTCTATTTTAACATGGTCTGATTTTAAACGGGAAACAAACACAAGTGCACCATTCCCCGCCTAATATAGCCTAAAAGCCAAAACCATACCTACCTGGGGCGATCTCCCTTCCACAGTGTTATTCTTACCTTAGGATGACACTTGGTCTGCAATGATTACAGTATCTTCGGCTGAAACTAAGTCTACTATGACTTACCTTAATAGTCGGAGTTTGAGTTATTAGAATGAGTTGAAAAAACAGGGACGACCGTTTAGATTTCGAATAGCCCTAATCCACAAAACTAGCCTTGTAATCGCTCACACAGAAAATGCACTGGAGATGCCTCTTAGTTTCATCTTTCTAGCTTTATTGTGAAAATGTACTTTACTTGTTTCTTAGTTTTGTATGTTTAGCTTTACCGTGAAACTTTCAGTGATGTCGATTTATCATGTGAACGTAAAATGTAATTATGCACGGCTTGGAACACTTAATTTTGCTAGAAGATCAAAGTTTCTTCATCGCTAGTTAAAAATAGTCGAATAGCTTTGTCTGAAGTATATTCAGATCTATCCTGTTTGGTAGCTATACCTCAACTAAGATTTTTCAATAAGAAAATCAACTGCTGGACTGCATTTTTTTTAACGAATTTGATGAGGACTCAATCAAAAGGAGTGATTAAAATATAACTGGATTCTGACTGACCAATTCCAATTCTGACTGACCAATTCCAAAGAAAATTCCTAAAAACAGGAGAGTAAGGCATTATTACATTGCTAACTTGCTTCATAAGTTGATGTAGCGTGCCGAAATCTAATAGTCAATAGTGACACAAAAGCTACAATGTTTCCATTGGAGTACTGAGATCACTGGGTAGCGCTATTGCGCATTTGGGCGAAAATTATACAATTCCCAGAGATGTGGAGTTAAAAAGAATAGCAACGAACTACAAAGTAACGGGAGCTACTACGTGTGACAGTATGAAGCATGATCAAGAGAATATATTCTCGCGATCTTGGTATGAAGAATAACAGATAACTATCACAATACTTAACGTAAGTTAATTATTTTTTCTTCTTATTATGCATTATGCATAACGTAGTGAGGATTGTTTTGTTTTAACGGCTTTCAACCGAGAAAAATATAGATTACAACAAAAGAAATGGGTGGGATTCTAACAAAGATTAACACAATCATATTCTTGGATGCCATTGAGATATTATCTATTCATTATAAATGTTAAGTGACATGCCCCAGTACCATATCTAGAAGTGGCAAAGGACGAATAACCTGGATGGAAGTACAGAAGATATTTCAACAGAGAATGCTGGGGTGATGCCATTACAGATGTACTGGAGTCAAGGACCAACTTTGTCTTTAAATTTAGAAATTCTGAGAGAGTGACTAAGCTTCACGTTCTCAACTTTGTTGCACAAGCGAGACGAGTTCTGAAAACTCTGCAACAACTACTTTGCAAAAGTGGAATCTAGACCTTTCATCAGAAAAAAAACAGATAAGGCATGGATGGAAGTGAACAAAATAATTTATTGCAGAGAAAATACTGGGGCATCAAGACCACAATTCGTCATAATGAAAGGCGCTGCTCCAAATGGAATCGAATCGGAGGTTAATGCAGATAAAAATCTGAGGTTAATGCAGATAACAAATCTGAATTTCTGTGGGGGCGAGTAAACTTCATAAAATAGTGTGCTTTGAATAAGAGATGGAGTTCCTGAAGATCCGACGTTAAAGTCGTTGCAAAAATTGATTCACAATTCGTAAGCTTCATCAAGGAGGGGAAGAAGTTGTAAAATAGGTCATAAAATTTTGTGAAACCTTTGTGGAAAAACATTTATGTATTTTAAAATTGATCTTAAATTTGTTTCATTTCAAAGAATCTTTAAGTTTTGACTTATCAATTTTTTTTAATCAATTTCGGAATAATCCAAGAGTTGGAGAAATGTTGAGAGAATTGATAGATACACATGAGCAGCAGTTTGGGGTTTATGAGCAGAAAGAGCACTGTAGATACTGTCTTAAAAGTAAGACGAATCCAAGAAAAGTATTTAGAAAGAAAGAAAAAGGGAAGTTTACATGTTTCATGGATCTTGAAAAGGCATATGACAGGGTACCAAGGTTAGTCTGCTGGTGTTTAAAGGGTTTAAAGGCCATTCGTGAATGGCAAAGGCAAGGGACAGTGACATTGCCCTATTACGCAGGACAGTGCCTTAGAGATTGACCACATATACATATGATCAGCGTCTAAGCCCCTCTCCGCCCAAGCTAGGTCCGAAAAGGGCCAGGCAATGGCTGCTGATGACACAGCAGGTGGACCTATAAGCTTCCCTAAAACCCCAATCCTTAGTTCACAAGGATGGTGAGGTTGAAGCGACCAAAGGAACTAGCGAGTTTAAGCGGGACTCGAACTTCATTCTGGCAATCGCCAGGCAAGGACGTTACCAACCGGCCACCACAACAAAAAGGAGTATTAGAGGTTAGTGAAGATGATATGCGGCACAGAATTAAGGAATAAGGAAGAATTGCGGGAACTGGTGTTTCCTAAGGATTTAGTCATTATAGCAGACATAGAGAAAGAACTGCAAGAAAGGTTTTTCACATGAAAATAAGTCCTTGAAAGAAAATTATTGAAGGTGAACTTTGGAGAGATATGGCTAATGATTAGTAGTAGAAAAGGACATGAAGAAGTAAACAATCAAGTGGAAGAATGATACTAGCTTGAAAACGAATAATGAGTATAATTACTTGAGAACGATAATAACAATAGAGGGAAGTACTGAGAAAACAGTGAGACTGATAGTGAAAGAATCATGACAAAACTGGAGAGAAGTAAGTGGAACTGCTTTTAGAGAAGGAAATGCTATTGATACTGAAAACAAAGATTCATAAGACAGGTATCATGGTCGTGCTATTATTGAGACAGACTCTTGGCCACTTGAAAGGAAATAGTCGAGGCTGTTGGAAAGAGCAGAGATGAGGCTGGTGAGATGGATAGCTGGAATATCACTAGTGGAAGGGAGTAAATATATAAGAAGAATGTTTGGTATATATATTTCAAAAAATATGTATGGAAGATCATCTGAGCTACTATGGCCATGTAGTATGCTATCCTCAACTCATTGGTTCCAGCCACAAAATTTCCTAAAGAAAAGCAAGAAAATAACAGTATCCCTATTTAGACATCTTGATTGTTAAACAGGGGAATAAATTTCAATTTTCTATATCGTAAATATAAAGACAACCACAATCTTCACACACACACACACACAGATATATATATATATATATATATATATATATATATATATATATATATATATATATATATATATATATATATATATATATATATATATATATATATATATATATATATATATATATATATATATATATAGCTATATATATATATATATATATATATATATATATATATATATATATATATATATATATATATATATATATATATATATATATATATATATATATTAAGGACACGCTAAAATGTGAAGTATTCTGTTCACCTTAGGGCACTTAGAACATGCAGCCACGAGTACATAGAGGAAAAAATTTACGAAAAATTAGGACATTTCCCGTGATTTTCTGTTATCCCTTATATATATATATATATATATATATATATATATATATATATACCCGCCTATAACTCTTATTTGTTGTCAGCATTTTCATGGAACATTATCTTAGCTTTACTCATATTAATTTTCAGTCCTACATTTCTACTTTCTCTATTTATATCTTTTATCATCTTCTGTAATTCTTCCTATGATTCATTAAACAAAACTATGCCATCAGCAATTCTTAAGTTGTTGATGTATTCCCCATTAATAGTAATTCCTTCAATTGAGTTGTCCATGACCTACGATCTATCTGTGGTGAAAATTTAGTCAAAATACGTTCTTAGTTTCGGAGTTATCCAGTCCACATACACAAATAAATAAACAGACTCGTTAACATAACCTTTGTGGCGGAGGCAGTAAAACTCCCTCTTAAATAACATTAAGGAATACACATAAGGTTTACTATGGTAAGCAACCATAATCACTTGCAGATTATCATTCTTATTCCAAGCGTCATACGTAATATATATATGCCATGCTAGGCGGTATATCTTAGCAATCTATGTTTGCCAACGGTTATACTCGTATAAGCGGATGAGCAACTTAGTGGAGTAATGAGAAATTTGGGTGTGGAGGAAATGCCCTCCTGAATCTCAATGAAGTCACTGGCAGCAGGGTGACGGATTCGTTTTAAGGCGATGGACAAACTGTCTCTTCGGATCTGATGCCTGTTGGCTGATCTCACTAGAATTAGTAAGGTCCTGTAGGGGTCACTTGCCTTAGTTAGATAGACACTGCACATCACAAGGAACAGGCTATCCTTTGATGTATCTAGCTAATGAATCCTCTATGGATATAGTCAGTCATGGAAAGAGAAGATGAAAGAATGGCCCCTAGTCCCTGGCGTAGTGGGTTGCTAAGAATCTCCCAGTTTATAAATACTGAAGAAAAACTCGAAAATAGGTAATTGGAATGTTAGTACCGTGAATCAGATTGGGAAGTTGGCTGAAGAGAAACTTATGAAATGTGCTCCATTTTCATTTGCAACTTTGCCAAGACCCTCGACACCCATCACATTCTCTCTCTATCCCCTGATTATTTCTTTCAACTTTAGCATTGAAGTCGCCAATCACAAATGAATTTCCAGTGAACAGCGGAGTACTCGAAGGGAGTGTGTTGTCACCTATGTTGTTTATCCCCCTCATGGATTCTGTAATGCATAGAACAATCAGAGATGGTGGAGAAGGATTGGATTGGATTGGACTGGCGATAGGAATTTAGCAAACCTAGAGTATACTGATTATGGTGTCCTTGTTAGCAGAGTACCACATGATTTGCAATGCTTGCTTAACAGAATGTATGAAATATCACATAATGTTAGGCTGAAAACAAATAGAAGAAAGACAGAGATGATAAGAATGGAATGCAATGGAGGATGAAATATTATTGGGAGGAGAAAGGATTAATGAGGTAGAATCATATAAGTACTTAATAACTATGATCTCCAAGTCCGGGTCTTTAAAATTAGAGTTTAGTGGAAGATTGAAAAAGGAAATCAGACAATGGCTAGGTTAATTAAAATTTGGAAATCAAATCGCCTGAAATTACATATAAAAATCAGACTATATATCAGTTTAGTCAGATCGGTGTTACACTATGGACATGAATCATGGTATGACAATGAAACAATCTCCAATAGATTTAGTAGACTTGAGAACAAAGCCCTCAGAAGGATATTGGAAGTTAAATGGTAGGACAGGATTAGAAATGAAACTATAAAAGAGATTATTTGAGTGCTATATGTGGATGAGATCATGATGAATGGTAGATAGAGATAGTTTGGGCATGCTCGTCACTCTCCCCAAGAGAGATTAGTTCACCAAATGTTTAGCTGGACTCCATAAGGAACTAGAAGAGTTACAAGACCCAGGCCTACATGGCTGAGGACTATGAAGCACGAAGTAGGGGATCATGAATGGAGAAGTATGAATTAAAAGCTCAAGATAGAGATGACTGGCGAAATCTAGCCGAGGCCCTTTGTGTTAATAGGCGTGGGAAGAGATGATGATGATGAAAGTTTTCCAATCTAAATTCTTAAAAGCTCTTCTAGGCATGCTGTGAATGGTATTTTCTCAACTGGTATATTTTCAGTATTTTTATGTAGTTTTAGCTTTAATTTACTGCTCGTATAGATATTGTCATGTGTTCTAACATAGAATTTATCCATTCACTGTCTTTGAAGGGCTTTCATCACTGATGACATTTTGACATAATTAAAAGCCAACACATAGTCTCTAAAAGCCATACCTAATAATCCCATGCCTAATAGTAGTTTGTTATATTTAGCTGATTTTTTTCCAATGGCTGTTTAATTATATGGATATGGTCAGTTGTTGAATACCCACTGGATATCTTGCCTGGTGTTTTAGTTGATTAAAATCTAGCCGTTTTTCTATTCGGCCTAATACAATCTTTATTAATATTGGATGATAATTTTTCAGGTCTTTCATTTTACCTCTTCGAGAATTAGTATAATAATAATGTTTTCAAAGCTGTAGATATAGAGC
>NC_090730.1:36646029-36657685 GCF_036898095.1 Palaemon carinicauda
CTTTTGTTTTACTGTATAATTTCATAAAGATATTACTTGGATATGATTCAAAGACTGAAATATGGAATTGAACATACAAATAGGTACCTGGGGATATGTAAAAATTGCAACTGGAACTCATGCATACGGGCAATAAGAAGACTCTCTAGAAACAAACACATATATTCACATTCACGCTGGCAAACATGTCCTATAGGCCTACATGCCAGGTATATGCTTCGCATTCAGTTTAGGTGACGTTATTTACTATACAATTACTGAAACCTGCAGGTATAATTATTTAAACTCACACATACTTCATAACATGAACATAAAATTCCTTACATAATATATATGCACAGTATAAATGTAAAATTTTTTAACTTATTAAAAACAAATTCAAAATCAGTTTATGCACAATCATAAGAATATAGACATAATTACATATTTCATCAAATTAACAAGACACGTGTCAATGTTAATACAGGACAAGTTATATAAATTCGTTTACCTATAAATACGTAAGAAAATGGAAATGAATCCAACCAATAACTATACAGGCAAGGAATTGATCATAAAATGAGTCGAACAAAGTAAGTAAAAAACTTCCCTTCTTATGTGGAAAAAGTTTAAATATTCATTTCATTCTCATCATGTCAGTTAATGGTGGAATTATTTCACTTGTTCCTTGAGATATTTCTGGATATCGTTTCTTTTAATGTGTTTTTGACCACAGAAACCTTGACATTTTGGGTGGGGAAGATCCAGATTGATTCCTTAATTAGGTTTTATGAAAGACACAAAGAGTATTTTATAATAAACTTTAAATTTACTTCGTATATTTTAATGCATTGTTATCATTTAATTATTTTTCAGACAAGGGTGGGGATCTTGAGGGAGATTTAAGTACTGAATGAAATAATCATAGATAGTTTAATTATCTTTCTTGTGTCTTTTAAAGTAGATTAGAATTGACACATGAATCTTTATTATGTACAACATTGAATGAGTGCTTGAAATAAACAAAAGGATATTTATAATACCAAGATGGGTCTGCCACGTTGCATTCAAGGCAGCTTTGACACGACTGATCCAGGTTATTTTCAGTGCGGCTGTTCAACCCCAAGTTGTAAACCCCAAGGTGCTAATGAATGAACGCCATACCTCGTATGCTGTAGAATATGTGCTTTATCTTGCCATTCTTCAAGTGAGGGTTCATGTCAGATATCACTACCAAAATTATTACATATGTAATAATATACACGGCACAAGCCGATAGCCCCTAAAACATGCAAAACCAAACAAGCAACAAATTCGCACTAACAATCATATGAAAGGATATAAACCCAAATGGAGATGAGAGCAAATTCAACAAACATCGCATTGACGCATATGGGCATACACCTGGCCTCCAACAAACACAAACACACAAATACAAGTAACACAAACAAACTCAGGTCGCAGTTTAAATGAAAACGTTCGGGGAGATGTTGGCTTAATCCGAAGTCTCAAGTTCGGTTGCATTCAAGGCATTTGATAAACAGGACACACACGGAGAGACTACGTCCAACCACATGGAACCAGCAAGACACCAAACCTATTCCAAAACCCAAGGAGCCAAATACCTACCGACCCATAGCTTTGATAAGCTGCATAGAGAAAGTAGCTGAGAGAATGAAACTCAATAGACTGCAGTGGAAAATAGGCCAACCACATCATCGCCTATATGCCTACAGAAATGGCATAGGCACTCAAGAATGCATTACAGATGTCCTCTCAACAATTAATGACAAAAAAGCTTTTGTCATATTCCTTGATCTCGTGAAAGCCTTTGAGCTAGCCAGCTCACCATCTATACTTTTCACACTTGTTGAAAAGAGAGTTAAAGGACACATACTGGCCTGAACTCGAAACTACACACAAAATCGAAAAGCCAGAGTCACTTTCCAAGGAAAAACTAACGAGTTCATCCCCTTAGAAAACGGTACACCACAAGGAGGCATACTCATCCCTTACCTTTTTAATCTACTAATGGAGAACTTAGCCCCTTTAAACTCCCAAATGGAGTGGAAATTTTCATACATGCCGATGATATATGCATAGTATGCCCAAATAAAGCTCATGCCAGAAATATCACTCAAAAAGCACTTGACATGATCCAGGCCAAATGCAAGGATCTTGGCCTAAAGATCAACGCCAACAAAACCAAAGCAATGGCTATAAAACATTCGCAAAACCGTCACAACTTCACACTGAGGGGTGAGGACATCGAATGGGTGAGTCAATTCATGTACCTTGGGGTAATCATTAGCAAAACCCTATCACCAGCCAATTAAGTAACCTACCTCAGAGAGAAGACAAAAATTCGTCTATCAGCCATGAAACGCATGACCTCCCTTAAACAAGGAGTATCAAACAACCTCCTAAGACTGTTTTACCTACAAGCAATTCGATCCCACATTGATTATGCAGCACCCACACTTACTGCATTGACCGACACTCAAAAAGCATCGTCAGAAGTAGTCCAAAACAATGCCATGAGACTCATTAGTGGCTCTCCAATGTGGACAAGACTCTGCTTACTTAGAGCAGAAACCAACCTAATTCCCCTGTCAGCCAGGATTGACATCAGGAATAGCAGCATTATATTCAAGTCAATCATCGCAGACAGAAAAGCCCACTCAACGATAAAATAAAAAAGGCTTCTACCTCTTGCTGAAGAACTGTATCCGCCTAACTCCCATGCAAAGAAACTACTGGATACACTCAGAAGAATGCAGATGCAAAATGAGGCTAACAAAATCAAGGGACAACAAATGCATAAAGGCTACATCCCTCCTGCCCCTTGGGCTTGTGATCCTATCAAATTCAACTTCACTATCCTACCAGCAGCAAGCAAGGCTCTCTGCACACCAGAGCAGCTCACTGCAGCTGCAAAAAATGCAATCAGGAACACACATGCGCCTCACACCTATTATACAGATGGATCAGTAGGCCGTGCAATCCCTGCAGCTGCTGCTGCAGTTATCTCTACATCAGGATATAAAGCAAACTGGAGACTTTCTAACCATGCCTCCACACTGCAAACTGAGCTAGTGGCAATTGCAAAAGCTCTAGAACACTCTGCCAATCAACATAACGGGAACACAACGATCCATACAGATTCCAGAGGAGCCACGCTGGCACTCAGCAACAAGGAACCTACAGAGAATGTGTACCTCATCACTGAAATTAAATTCTTAGCCCTGCTCCACCAAAAAAACAACAGGCAAGTTACCTTGAATTGGATTCCAAGTCATACAGGAATCTCTGGCAACGACGAGGCCGACAGCCTAGCTAAATCGGCCTTAATGTGCCAAACTATTAGCATTACTATACAACCGTCATTAAAAACCATTAAAAATAAAATGGCTACCTACTGCAACATCCAAAAGACTAGTGAAGTAAGAATAGCCTTCCTAGATGGATCAAGATCGGCAAAGTGGTATATTGAAGCTACAAACATACTACCACACCCAATTGCAAGACAAACACCTCGCCAGGACGCAGTAATCATCTTCAGACTGTGACTGGGATATTTATGCAACTGGCAAATCATCTTAGATAATGGCCAAGACCCTGCAGCACCGCATAGACCAATCAGACCATGCAAGTACTGTAATCAAGACACAGAAGAACCTTTACAGCACTATCTACAGCAATGTCAGGAAACAAGCCTGCTTCGGCAGGATCTTAATCCCAACACTCCTGCAACTGCAACAACAATTGTCAAGCATATTATTGACAATCACAACACCCTCTCAGCCTTTCTCCGCAGCTACCCTCCACCGAGATAACGTTGCAACAAAGCCAACGAGAAATCTAAGCGGCAATTAAAAGAGAAACCTTGTCCCCCCTGCAATTTCTATGTTGGGAGCGGAACAATTGCTGGCGGCTGGTGGCCATATCTTTCTCTCCTCTCAGCTGGTAACCCGATGTCGCACAGCGGCCTGTGTTGCTAGTCTGAGGGTGGGGTCGGGGTCGTCGGCGGTCTTTTTGACTTCCAGCATATCTTTCTCTCCTCTCAGCTTGTAACCCGATGTCGCACAGCGGCCTGTGTTACTTTCTTCACCTTCAATCTCCCTTTTTTTTCAGTTCAGGCATCCCTCCAAACCACCTTTGTTTGCCTCAATAAATAAAATCACACGTAACCTTTATTTTTACGTTTTTTTCCCTTTATTATTCACAGGTACAGGAATTTTGTATTCCACCCTATCTCTACCACTAAAACCGCTATAATTCCTTCTTTTCAGCTCTCTCCCACTCAGTTGAAATCTCACACTATCCCTCTATCTCACAACTTAAGCTTAAACCACTATGAAGTTTTTTACTTCACCTATATCAACTTTTCCGACTACAAACTTTCAACTCCTTCCCGAGCTCTCCTACTTATCGGGACTTGCTACTATAAATCTTTCTCTCTAGCTAAGACTGGAGCCAGTGGGCTCATAGGAAGATATCCCCTTCCCACAGTCAATCACTCCTTTCTCAAACATCCCATCACCACCCAAAACCTATCCCAATATCCTCATATAAATGTTGCAGAATATCCCCCACCCAACTACCTATCCCAATATATCCTACCTAAACACCTACGGGCTGCAAGATTGCAAAAGCCCGTGTCTGGCCAAAAGGGCCAGGCAATCTTCAACAACAACAACAACAAGGTTAATTACTTGTCCTCTCTGATCCGAGAGTTCCTTCTCAGACGTGTCATTGCCTATCGCAGAAGAAGTGGAGGAGGGGGCGAGACACGGATAAGAAAAGGGCGGAATGAAATGAATCGATGTACTGAAATCTTTAAGGGAGAGAGAGAGAGAGAGAGAGAGAGAGAGAGAGAGAGAGAGAGAGAGAGAGAGAGAGAGAGAAATGGCTATTATCAAAAAGTGAACTCATGCGCAAGGAGATATAAAACCTTTTTGGATTCTACTGGAATTAGTAAAATTGTTTTCGGTTATATCCTGATTTTCTCATTATTATTATTATTATTATTATTATTAGTAGTAGTAGTAGTAGTAGTAGTAGTAGTAGTAGTAGTAGTAGTAGTAGTAGTAGTAGTATAAAACGATCGAGCAAATGTAAGAAAAGAATTCTTAATATATATATCCATTGAATTAGGACTTTTAAGTATCAACCAATAAATCTAATCCTAAAAAGGCACGATAATTTATATCACTATATACTTATACAAATGATTTATGTTCATGAAACCTTATAACAATGACCCAAGATCTACAGTAAACCTAGGTTATGAGATCTAACTATTACATGCACAATTGAATACTTTTGAACGAAAATTTAGTGGTCATATCTAAACAGTTTTTTACATGTTGAAACGATACATAGAACATCTACTTACACCTTCCTTTCGAAAACAATTATGTTATACAGTATGGTTTACCCACTATACGGTATCGCTAGAGTTTCGATTATTTGTGGTTAACTAACTATATAGTTCCAGTAGATTTAGTTTCGGTTACTTGGGGTCAACCAACTCTCCGGTATAGATAAATAGAGTTTCGGTTACTTGGGGTTAACCAACTCTACGGGTTTGGTAAATAGTTTCGGTTACTTGGATTAACCAACTCTACTGTACTGGTAAATATTGTTTCAGTCACTTGGGGTTAACTAACTCTACGGTACTGGTAAATAGAGCTTCGGTTTCTTGGGGTTAACCAACTCTAATGTACCAGTAAATAGGTTCAGTTACTGGGTAACTAACTTTACCCTATCAGTAAATAGAGTTTCGGTTACTTTGGGGTCGACCAATTGTACACTACACTACTGGTAAATACAGTGTTGGTTACTTGGGGTCAACCAGGTCTATAGTACATTAAATAGATTTTCGTTTACTTGGGGTTAACTAAATTTACGGTACTGGTAAATAGAGTTTCGGAAACTTGAGGTTAACTAACTTTAAGGTACGTTACTGGTAAATAGTTTTGGTTACTTGGGTTAATCAACTCTACGGCTGTACGGTACCAGTGAATAGTTTCGATTATCTGGCGTTACCAACTCTACAGTATGTTATCAGTAAATAAAGTTTTGGTTACTTGATGTTAACCAACTCTATGGTACCAGTAAATAGAGTTTTGGTTACTTAGGGATAACCAATTCTATAGCACTGGTAAATAGAGTTTTCTGTAGCGGAAAATAAAGTTTCGGTTAATTGGGGCCATACAACTCAACAGTACTTGCAAATAGAGTATCGGTAATTTGGGGTTAACCAATTCTACAGTACTGGTAAATAGAGTACTGGTTACTTGGGGTTAACCAACTCTATGGTATCAGTTAATAGAATTTCGGTTACTTGGGGTTAACCAACTCTACGGTACCATTAAATTTCAGTTTCGTTTACTTGAGGTTAAACAACTCTACGGTACCGGTAAATAGAGTATCGGTTATTTTGGGGTTAACTGACTTTTTGGTATCAGTAAATAAAGTTGGCTATTTAGTGTTAACCAACTTTATGGTACCAGTAAATAGAGTTTCGGTTACTTGGGGTTAAACAACTCTATGGTAACGGTAAATAGAGTTTTGGTTATTTGGTGTTAACCAACTCTACGGTACCGGTGAATAGAGTTTGTGGCTAACCAACTCTAAGGCATTGGTAAATAAAGTTTTGGTTACTTGTGGTTAACCAAATCTAGTATTGGTAAATGGAGTTTCGTTACTTGGTGTTAACCAACTCTACGGTTCCGGTGAATAGAGTTTTAGTTACTTGTGGTTAGCCAACTCTACGGCATTTGTAAATAGCGTTTCGGTTACTTGATGTTAACCAACTCTACTGTACCGGTGAATAGAGTTTTGGTTACTTGATGGTAGCCAGCTTTGCGGTATTGGTAAAAAGAGTTTTGTTGTATTGTGGTTAACCAATAAATAGAGTTTCAGTTACTTAGGGTAACCAACTCTATGGTACAGGTAAATAACATTTTGGTTACTTGTGGTTAACCAACTCTATAGTACCACTAAATAGAGTTTCAGTTACTTAGGGTTAACAAACTCTAAGGGACCGGTAAATATAGTTTTGATTAGTTGGAGTTAACCAACTCTAAGATATCGGTATATAGAGCATCTGTTACTTAGGGTTAACCAACTCTAGGTACAGGAAAATAGTTTTTGTTACTTGGGGTTAACTAAATCTACAGTACTGGCAATTAGAGTTTCGGTTACTTGGGTTAACCAACTGTGAGGTATCAGTAAATAGAGTTTTGGTTACTTGGGTAAACCAACTCTGCAGTACCAGTAAATAGAGTTTCGGTTACTTGGGTTAACCAACTCTACGGCACTGATAAATAGAGTTTCGGTCACTTGAAGTTGACTAACTGTACAGTACCGGTAAATAGAGTTTTAGTCACTTGAAGTTGACCAACTGTACGGTTCTGGTAGATAGAGTTTCGGACACTGGGGTTACCAACTCTACAGTATGTTATCGGTAAATAGAGTTTTGTTACTTGAGGTTAACCAACTCTATGGTACCAGTAAGTAGAGTTTTGGTTACTTCGTGTTAACCAACTCTATGGTACAGGTGAATAAAGTTTTGGTTACTTGGGGTTAATCAAGTCTATGATAGCGGAAAATAAAGTTTTAGTTACTTGGGGCTAAACAACTCTATGGTACTGGTAAATACAGTATCGGTTAATTTGGGTTGACCAACTCTAGGGTACTGGTAAATAGAGCATTGGTTACTTGGGGTTAACCAACTTTCTGGTACTAATTAATACAATTTCGGTTACCTTGTGTTAACCAACGCTACGGTACCGTTAAATACAGTTTCCGTTACTTAAGGTTAAACAACTCTACGGTACAGGTAAATAGAGTATCGGTTATTTTGGGGTTAACTAACTCTTCGGTACCAGTAAATGAATTTGGTTATTTGGTGTTGAGACACCTTATGGTACCAGTAAATAGAGTTTTGGTTACTTGGGGTTAACCAACTCTACAGTACTGGTAAATAGAGTTTTGGTTACTTGGTGTTAACCAACTCTATGGTACAGGTGAATAGAATTTCGGTTTCTTGTGGATAGCAAACCCTAAGTTATTGTACTTGGTGTTAACCTGCTTTAGGATTCCGGTGAGTAGAGTATCTGTTACTTGTAGGTAGCCAACTCTATAGCATTTGGAAATAGAGTTTCGGTTAATTGGTGTTAACCAACTCTACGGTACTGTTGAATAGAGTTTCGGTTACTTGAGGTTAGCCAGCTTTGCGATAAGGGTAAATAGAGTTTCGTTTACTTGTGGTTAACCAACTCTATAGTACTGGTAAATAGAGGTTCAGTTACCCAACTCGACATAGAGAGACATCTTCTTTCAGAGGACAGGTTCTCCAAGGACCCCACCTTTTGGTTGGTAGCTCGTTTTTGGTGAGAAAGGTAGGATCAGGAAAAAGATTCAGATCTCCCTCTTCTCCGAACTAAATATGGCCCTCGTCTCTAGATAGGACCACTACTTCACTAACTCTAGCCCCTGAGGCTATAGCGAACAAAAATATATTTTTCTGTGTTAGATCCTTTAGGGAGTAATCTTCATTGTTCAAGTTCGAAGCGTAGTGCAAGACTTTGTCCAAAGCCCATGATATGGGCTTTGAAGGGGTTGCTGGTTTAAATTTAGCGCATGCTTTCGAAATCTTATTGAAGATTTCGTTCGACAAGTCCACCTGGAAGGCGTATAGAAGAGGTCTAGTCAAAGCTGACTTAAACGTAGTTGTCATGGTGGAAGCCAGGCCTTGCTCATGAAGGTGGATGAAGAAGGACAGGTAGAAGTCTATCGAGATTTCTGCCGGCTTGTTTGCTTTGACAAAGGAGACCCACTTCTTTCAAGATGATTCATATTGTCTTCTGGTTGACTTTGACTTGTATTCTTCTATAAAGTAAATGTTGTCTTTTGAGATCCCAAATGTTTCCTTGACTGCTAAGGCGAAAAAATCATGAGATGTAAGTTTTGGGTTCTCAACGATGAAGCGTAGACAGTCGATTTCTGAACCGGTTGGGATACACCTGGGTTCGGTAGAGGAAACAGCCTGAGCCTCAGTTCTATCACTAGAGGGAACCAATTGCTCTTGGGCCATTTGGGGGCCACCACTGCTGCTGTCTCCTTTAAGAATCTGAGCTTGTTGAGGACCTTCAGCAAGAGATTTGTTGGTGGGAGCAGATAGATATGATTCGATCTGTTCCAATCGAGGGACATGGTGTCCATTGCTTCTGCACAAGGGTCCTCGTATGGGGCTATGTATCGAGGTAGATTCTTGTTGTCGCTCGTTGCGAAGAGATCGATCTGAAGTTCTGGAACTTTTTCCAAAATGAAAGAGAATGAGTCTGCATCTAGGGACCATTCTGACTCTATCGGCTTTAGCCTGGATAAAGTGTCCGCCGTCACATTGCGGAGCCCTTGTAGGTGAACTGCTGATAAGTTCCATCTTTTCTTTCTTGCCAAGCGAAAGATGGCTAACATCACGTGGTTGATATAGGGCGATCTCGAGCCTTGTCGGTTCAGACATTTCACTATCACTTCGCTGTCCTAGACCAACTTGACTTGGGCTGATCTGTGAGGGGATAGTTTCTTCAACGTCAGGAGGACTGCCATGGCCTCCAGAATGTTGATGTGAAAGGTCTTGAACTATGACCTTTGACCACGGCCTCAGAAGCGATCGCAGTAAGGTCGATGTTGGTCTCTGTTGATCTCTCTGAGCGTTTGATGCATATCTTCTCCACACACCTGACGCATCCTTTAGTTGTGCTCTTAGCACTGGGTCTGTTACTGCTGCGAACTGGAGAGAGCCCAGTACTCTTTCCTGTTGGCGCCTTGAAATATTGTTGGATTTCAGTAGTCTCTTGACAAAACCCGCAATCTCTCTCCTCTTCTTCGGTGGAAGGGAGAGGTGGTGTGACTGCAAATTCCAATGGATTCCCAGCCATTGAAACTCTTGAGCAGGAGAGAGGCGAGACTTCTTGTAGTTGATCTTGGAGCCCAGATGTTTCAGGAACTGGATCACCTTCTTGTCTGCCTGCAGACAAGCAGTCTTAGATGCTGCCCACACCAGCCAGTCGTCCAGGTATGCTGCTACATGAATGCCTTCTAAGCATAGCTGTTGAACGATTGTGTCTGAGAGTTCCGTGAAAATCCTTTCGTCTATGTTTATTCCTAAGTGTATGGCTTTGAAGACATACTTTATCTTCTGTAACTTGAATCATAGGTAGGAGGAGAGGGGACGGCTGATTGGAAGGTGCCAGTAGGCATCTGCTAGGTCTATTGAGACTGTGTACGCCCCTTTTGGTAACAGGGTCCTTATGTGTTGTAAGGTTAACCTCCGGAACTTGTCGTTCTCGATTAACTTGTTGAGTGAAGACAAGTCTAGAATGACAATGAGTTTGTCCGAGTCCTTCTTGAGAACACAAAACAGCCATCCTTGGAATTTGATGGACTTTGCTTTCCTTATTACCTTTTTGTTCAGGAGTTCTAAGGTATATTTTTCCAATAAGGGGGTGGAGTGTTGGAAGAATTGAGGAAAGGAAGGTGGAGTTCTTTTCCATTTCCCCCTAGTCCATTCTTGATTAGGCTGTGGGCCCAGGGATCGAAGGTCCAACGATCCCGTAAGTGGAGGAGTCTTCCTCCTACCTGGAGCATCTCATTGCTTGGATGATCCGGAGGGTTTGTTACCCTGACCACGTCCTCCTCTACATCTTGAGGGCTTTCTTGAGGAGCCTTGTCTACATCCTCTACCTTTTGGGAGAAAGTAGTGGTGTGCCTCTCAAAGCCTGGGTTAAAGGCTGGTGACTGGGTTACTAACTGTTGAGGAACCATCTGGAAAGAAGTTTGTGGCTGGGCAAACATTTGGGGCACTGAGGTCATGGTAACAGTGGGATGTTGTGCAGGTCTATGAAGCACTTGTGGCTTCTTCATCTTTCTGTTCTTGGGTTGGGGACCAGTGTCAGAGGATGATTTCCTTTTGGAAGACATGCCCCATTTTTGGAAAAGGTTCCTATTCTCTGTGGCAGCTTTAGCAACCACCTCGTGGACTGCTTCCTTTAGGAAGAGGTCCTTACCCCAGATACAGGAAGTGATCAATTTCCTGGGCTCGTGCTTGACCATTACATTGGCAAACACATACTCTCTACAGCCCCTCCTGGCCTTCACGAAAGCGCACATGTCCTTGACCAGTGTAACCATGTGCATCTTGGCTAGGACTGTGTAGATGTCTGGGGAGCTTGAGACACCTGCACACATCTCCATGCAGTTCTGGAGACACAGAGAGGCGGCTAGTCTCTCCTTTGTCTACTGTTCTCTTCTCAGAAGAAAGTCCGACAGCTTCGGAAGGTTCTCGTTGAACTTCTGTCCTGCGATATCTGCATCTATCTTTGCGACCGAGAAGGTTAGATGGACCTCGTTCCAATCCTTCTTGCCCGTAGGCAGGGCTAGAGACAATGGTTTATACTTCCCTAGTGTAGGGCATGGTTTGCCAGCATCAACTGCCTTCAGCACGCAGTGGAGACCTTTAGGCGTAAAGGGAAAAGCTTTGGAAGAAGGAACAAGGAAGGTAGGGTGCTTCTTGCTCAATGCAGAAACCTTGTAGTTCGTATATCCTGCCTTCTTCAGGCTACTTGTCAAGAGAGCATGTGTCTTGTCATAGTCAAAGAACAGG
>NC_090730.1:36670685-36678185 GCF_036898095.1 Palaemon carinicauda
TTAGTATTTCTCTTCTCTCCAGGTTTTAATTCTTTTCTTTGTAATTTTTTTGATGATTAGTTCATTTATTATTTCTTTTCTGTCCTCGACGCTTTAATTCTTTTCTTTGTAAATTGTTGATGATTAGTTCCTTTTACTATTTTCCTTCTGTCCTGGAGGTTTTAATTCTTTTCATTGTAAATTTTATCATTAATTATTTTACTACTTCTCTTCTGTCTGGGAGGTTTTAATTATTTTCTTTGTAAATTTCTTGATGAATACTTCTTTTACTATTTTTCTTCTGTCTGGGAGGTTTTAATTCTTTTCTTTGTAAATTTTTTTTATCATTAATTGTTTTACTCTTTCTCTTCTGTTTGGGAAGTTTTAATTTTTTCTTTGTAAATTTTTTGATGAATACTTCTTTTACTATTTATCTTCTGTTCTGGATATTTTAATTATTTTTTTTTTGTAAAATATTTGAAGATTAGTTCTTTTACTATTTCTCTTCTTTCCTGGAGGTCTTAATTCTTTTCTTTGAATATTTTTTGATGAATACTTCTTTCACTATTTATCTTTTGTCCTGTAAGTTTTAATTCTTTTCTTTGTAAATTTTTGGATGCTCATTTCTTTTACTATTTCTCTTCTGTACTGGAGGTTTTGATTCTTTTCTAGGTAATTTTTTTATGAATATTTTTTTTTACTATTTCTATTTTGTCGTGGAGGTTTTAATTCTTTTCTTTATAAATATTTGGATGAATACTTCTTTTACTATTTCTCTTTTGTCCTGGAGGTTTTAATTTTTTCTTTGTAAAATTTTTGATGATTAGCTCCTTTACTATTTCTCTTCTGTCTTGGAGGATTTAATTCTTTTCTTTTTAAATTTCTAAAGAATACTTCTTTCACTCATTCGCTTTTGCCCTGGAGGTTTTAATTATTTTCTTTGTAATTTTTGGATGATCAGTTCTTTTACTATATATCATGTGTCCTGGAGGTTTTAATTCTTTTCTTTGTAAATTTATTGATGAATACTTCTTTCACTGTTTCTCTTTTGTCCTGGAGGTTTTAATTCTATTCTTTGTATATTTTTGGATGAATACTTTAGCAAAGGATGGATGGGGGAATTATGCGAGGCGGGGAAGTGGGATTTGGTAAGAGCCTCATCAGACAAGACCAGTCATGGATAATCTATAAGAGAGATTCCCCGAGTGTCTTGCTGTTATTATGCGTTTTTTCTTTCTCTTTACAGATCTATTACTATTTCTCTTCTGTCCCAGGGGTTTTGATGAGGTCTTGATTTTAATTCTTTTCTTTATAAATTTCTGATGATTAGTTTTTTTTTTTACTATTTCTCTTCAGCCCTGGAGGTTTTGGTGAAGTCTTGATTTTAATTCTTTTCTTTGTAAATTTTTTGATGATTAGTTCTTTTACTATTTCTCTGCTTTCCTGGAGATTTTAATTCTTTTCTTTGTAAATATTTGTGATGATTTGTTCTTTTACTTTTTTTCTTCTGTCCTGGAGGTTTTGGTGACGTCTTGATTTTAATTTTTTTCTTTGTAAAATTTTCATTGATTAGTTCTTTTACTATTTCTCTTCTGTCCTGGAGGTTTTAATTATTTTATTTGTAAATTTTTTGACAAATAGTTCTTTTACTATTTCTCTTCCCTCCTGGAGGTTTTAATTCTTTTCTTCACAAATTTTGGATGATTAGTTCTTTTATTTTTTCAAGAATACTTCTTTCACTCATTCGCTTTTGTCCTGTAGGTTTTAATTATTTTCTCTGTAATTTTTGGATGATCAGTTCTTTTACTATATATCATGTGTCCTGGAAGTTTTAATTCTTTTCTTTGTAAAGTTTTGATGAATACTTCTTTCACTGTTTCTCTTTTGTCCTGGAGGTTTCAATTCTATTTTTTGTATATTTTTTGATGAATACTTTTTTTACTATTTCTCTTTTGTCCTGGAGGTTTTAATTCTTTTCTGTGTATATTTTTGAATGATTAGTTCTTTTACTATATCTCTTCTGTCCTGGAGATTTTAATTCTTTTCTCTGTAAATTTTTTGTTGAGTACTTCTTTTACTATTTTTCTTCTGTCATGGAGGTTTTAATTCTCTTCTTTGTAAATATTTTTATGAATACTTCTTTTACTATTTCCCTTTTGTCCTGGAGTTTTTATTTCTTTTCTTTGCAAAATTTTTGAATAGTAGTTCCTTGTGCTATTTCTCCACTGTCATGGAGGTTTTAATTCTTTTCTTTGTAAATTTTTTGATGGTTAGACTTTTACTGTTTCTCTTTTGTCATGGAGGTTTTAATTCTTTTCTTTGTAAATATTTGGAATTTAATTTTTTTTTGCTATTTCTCTTCTGTCCTGGAGGTTTTAATACTTTTTTGTGTGAATTTTTTGATGAATACTCCTTTAATTTTCCTTTTGTCCTGGAGGTTTTAATTCTTTTCTTTGTAAAATTTTTGATGATTAGTTCTTTTACTATTTCTCTTCTGTCCTGGAGGTTTAAATTGTTTTCTTTGTAATTTTCTTAATGATTAGTACTTTTACTATTTCTCCTCTGTCCTGTAGGTTTTAATTTTTTTCTTTATAAATTTTTTGATGATTAGTTCTTTTACTATCTCTATTTTGTCCTGGAGGTTTTAATTATTTATTTTGTAATTTTTTTGATGATTTGTTCTTTTACTATCTCTGTTCTGTCCTGGAGGTTTTAATTTTTTTTATTTGTAATTTTTTTAATGAACACTTTTTCTAATATTTCTTTTTTTTCCTGGAAGTTTTATTTCTTTTCTTTATAATTTTTTTGATGATTAGTTCTTTTACTACTTCTCTTCTGTCCTGGAGGTTTTAATTCTTTTTTTTTTCTGTACTCTTTTTAATGATTAGTTGTTCTACTATTTCTCTTTTGTCCTGAAGGTTTTAATTCTTTTCTTTGTAAATATTTTGATGTTTAGATCTTTCAATAATTCTCTTCTGTCTTGGATTTTTTATTTTTTTTTCTTTGTAAATTGTTTTATGATTAGTTCTTCTACTATTCCTCTACTGTCCTGGTGGTTTTTATTCTTTTCTTTATAAATTTTTAGATGATTAGTATTTTTATTATCTTTCTTCTGTTTTGGAGGTGTTACTTCTTTTTTTTTTTTTTGTAATTTTTTTACGATTATTTTTTTAGTGTTTCTTTTCTGTCCTGGAGGTTTTAATTCTTTTCTTTGTAATGATTTTGATGAATACTTCTTTTACTATTTTTTTTCTATCTTGGAAGTTTTAATTCTTTTTTTTGTAAATTTTTTGATGATTAGTTCTTCTACTATTTATCTTTTGTCCTAGAGGTTTTACTTCTTTTATTTGTAAAATTTTTGAGGAATAGCTCTTTTACTTTTCTCCTTTTTTCCTAGAGGTTTTATTTCTTTTCTTAGAAAATGTTTTGAGTATTAGTTCTACTACTATTTTTCTTCTGTCCTGGAAGCTTTAATTCGTTTCTTTGCAAATCTTTTTATGATTAGCTCTTTTACTATTTCACTTTTGTCCTTGAGATTTTAATTCTTTTCTGTGTAATTTTTTGGATGAACAATTCTTTTACTATTTATCTTCGTTTATGGAGGTTTTGATGACGTCTTGATTTTAATTATTTACTTTGTAAATATTTTGAGCATTAATTGTTTTACTATTTCTCTTCTGTTCTGGAGGTTTCAATTCTTTGGTTTGTAAATTTTGGATGACTATTTCTTTTACTATTTCTCTGTTGTCCTGGAAGTTTTAATTCTTTTCTTAGTAAATTTTCGGATTATTAGTTGCTTTACTATTTCTCTTCTGTCCTGGAGGATTTAATTCTTTTCTTTGTAACATTTTTGATGACTTGTTCTTTTACTATTTCTCTTCTGCTCTGGAGGATTTAATTCTTTTCTTTGTAAATTTTCTGATGAATAATTCTTTTACTATTTCTCTTTTGTTCTAGAGATTTTAATTCTTATGTTTGTAAAATATTTGATAATTAGTTCTTTTACTATTTCTCTTTCGTCTTGGAGGTTTTAATTATTTTCTTTGTAGAGTTTTTTATGAATATTCCTTTTACTATTTTTCTTTTGTCCAGGAGGTTCTAATTCCTTTTTTGTAACATTTTTCATAAGAAATTCTTTCACTATTTCTCTTCTGTCATGGAGGTTTTAATTCCTTTCTTTGTAAACTTTTCAATGAATAATTCTTTTACTATTTCTCTTCTGTCTTGAAGGTTTTAATTCTTTTCTTTGTAGATTTTTTAATGAATAATTCTTTTGCTAGTTCTCTTTTGTCATGTAGGTTTTAATTCTTTTTTTTTTTTGGTAAATTTTTGGATGAATACTTCTATTACTATTTCTCGTTTGTCCTGGAGGTTTTGATTGTTTTCTTTGTAAATTTTTGGATGATTAGTTCTTTTACTATTTCTCTTCTTTCCTGGAGATTTTAATTCGTTTTATTTTTTTTATTTTTTGATCATAAGTTCTTTTATTATTTATCTTCTGTCCTGGAGGTTTTAATTTTTTTGTAATTTTTTGGATGATTAGTTCTTTTACTATTTCTCTTCTGTCCTGGAGGTTTCAATTTTTATCTTTGTAAATTTTTGGACGATTGGTTCTTTGATTAATTCTCTTCTGTCCTGGAGGTTTTAATTCTCTTCTTTGTAAGTTTTTGGGCGATCAGTTCTTTTATTATTCCTCATATGTCCTGGAGGTTTTAATTATTTTCCTCGTAATTTTTTGGATGATTAGTTCTTCTACTATACCTCTTCTGTCTTGGAGGTTTTAGTTATTTTATTTGTAAATGATTGTATGGGTATTTCTTTTACTTTTTCTCTTCTGTGCTTTATTTTTTTTCTTTTCTTTGTAAATCTTTGAATGATTAGTTCTTCTACTATTTCTCTTTTGTCCTGGAGGTTTTGATTTTTTTCTTTGTAAAATTTGTGATGATTAGTTTGGTTCTGGAAGTTATGGTGACATATTGATTCCGATTCTTTTCTTTGTAAATTTTCTGATGATTAGTTCTTTTACGATTTCTCTTTTTTCCTGAAGGTTTTAATTCTGTTCTTTTTAAAAATTTTGATGATTAGTTCTTTTATCATTTCTCTTCCGTTCTAGAGCTTTTAGTGATGTCTTGATTTCAATTCTTTTCTTTGTAAAATCTTTGATGTTTACTTTTTTCTCTATTCTCTCCTGTCCTGAAGGTTTTGGTGACGTCTTGATTTTAATTCTTTTCTTTGTTAATTTTTTTATCTATAGTTTCGGAATCTCTTCCCTTTGCCTATTTCTAATTTTTTCACGGTATTGTTCTTGCATTTTATTTTCTCTTGGTTGAAGATATTAGTTCAGCCTCCTACTTTTAGTCTGTTTTTCTTTCCCTCTCCCTGTGAGATCGTTGACAACTTCTGTAATTTTATTAGTATTGTTTTTCATATTCATTATGTCTCTTAGAGACTGTTTGCCTTACTGAGGTGCGACCGTTTTTTCATTCCTGATCTTCCTCAGATTCAGAAGCAGGAAGGTCTATAATTTACAGTTTATTTTTTTCCTTATTTAAGACTTGGAAGCGTATTGCTTTCTTACTACATCTTTTCCTTTGATTCATTTGTTGAGTAAATTATGTAGTGGCTGGGATTTTCATTTTTTTATAAACTTGTTTTTATTCTTGTCTGATGCAGAATTCTATAAATGTTGTACAACTTGAGCTTATTTCATAGCTATTTGTTTTTCGTTTGATTCATTAATTGAATACGTTTCTAATCAACAGGTAAACAGAAATTGTAATCTCAATGAAGATTATAGCAATAATATTCTGGTTATAGACCCTCTTTTAGGCATGCCATTAGAGATGATCACTGCCTCAGTTGCATGTATCTTGTAGTTCAGCCTCTCTATTGCTCTTATTTTCCTTCTTTCATCAGTACTGCATTCCGACAGTAACTGTGCTATGTTTGGCAATAGCAGGGGGAGCAAAATACATAAAAAACTCAAAAATTTTAATAAAAGTAAAAATGTCTAAATCAGTAGAGTAATGTTTGACTGCTTAAGAGAGGGTGCCGTGTTTTTCATCATCTGGCTAATTCAGTGTGAAGGGGGTAGAGCTGGCTCTGTATATACAGCTTTATCGGTCATTATGACTGATGCTAGTTGCTGATTGGTCCTCGTAGTCCATATCTAGTCTGGGAGGGGGTTGCTCTTACATTTTTTAAGGCGCTTGTTGTTAGGGATTTATTCGCAGTTAGCCCACTACTCCGCTCAAGACCATCAAAGTTGGGAGGAGTCAGTGTTTGAGTAGGTTCATGCCGGATTCCCGTTGAAGTTTACTGATTGGCCAATGTACTGCCTGAGCAGGGGCTGGAGTCTGGCAAGCTGTTCGGACGCTCAGGGTCCAGGTCCGGAGAGTCCAGAGCTGTGTGCTGATAGGTTTGACACTAGCTGGGAGAGTCTCGGTCGCAGGTACGCTGCAGGGCCACTGATTGCCCTCATCATTGTCGTTGTCTCCAGGTAAATGGGAAGTGTTCTTATGAGAGAAGGGGAGGAGGAGTATTTCCTGTGTTGCATTCATGTTTGGTCTTTCTTGTTGGAAGCCCTGTTCATCCAACAAGAAAAACTGTACTCGGACCTGGACTTTGAGTGGCTGAACTGCTTGCCTGACTCTGAGCAAAGCTTGGACCTACTAAAACCCTGACTTCACACAATTTTGACAATTATGAGAGGAGTAGCAGCCCAAGTACGACGATACCACTCCCGGCGAGCACCTCAGCCAATGGGAGAGAAGCTCCGTCCCAGACCATAAATGGAGTCCGGTCCCGAGGTTCAATCAGCGACTAGTGTCTGACATGATGAGCCAACCAAGCCATATATATATATATATATATATATATATATATATATATATATATATATATATATATATATATATATATATATATATATATACATATATATATATATATATATATATATATATATATATATATATATATATATATATATATATATATATATATATATATATATATATATATATATATATAGAATCGGCTCTCCACCCGCCATCCAGATGATGAGACACAGGGCACCCCCTTGTAAGTTTATACAATTTTTCTACTTATTTTGCATCCCCCTACTGATGACAAACAGCACAGTTACTGTTGGTATGCAGTAATGATGAAAGAAGGAAAAGACTAGTAATAGCAAAACCACAAGATGAATACCACAGAGGCAGCGATCATCTTTAATGAAAATATCAATGACAATATATGCATAAAATGCAAACACACAGACACACAAACAAATACATACACATACACACTAATCTTCTTAAACAGAAAGGCTTAAATGCTAATGCGATTGAAATCTGAGCTTTTTATAGTAAGAATATATGACCTGTACGTGTGCCCCCCTCCCCCCCTTGCAGTTCCCAAGTCGTGTAATTTAAGCATTATCATAGCGGGCCAGACCTGATGAAAAGGCAGAACATCACTCTTGATCGTTGATGCATTAACGAGGATTAGCGAAGGATG
>NC_090730.1:36690685-36700685 GCF_036898095.1 Palaemon carinicauda
ATGTTGTTTAAGCACTGATTGCATTTTGCCATCTCCTTTCAACCATGAACCAAGATAGAGATATTTTTTCACAATGATCTAACTTGAAAGTATTTATGACTAAAGACTCTTTATCTCCTGCATTTCAATTTACTACAAAGAATTTGGTCCCTTTTTCGTTAACAATCATCTCATATGAGTTACAGTAATCCAACAAAATCCCAATTTTCTCAAAACACTTTTCTCTTGATGTACTTAAAATAACTGTGTCATCCATCAATAATAGCGTATGCATTGTCTCTAAAAACCCATTTCTGCCAATTCCCTCTTTTATCTTTATAACCATTTTGTCTAGGTAGATAGTAAATAATAAACAGCTTGTTGGAGCACCTTGACGTATTCCATCCGTAGACATAATCACAGCTGATTTCAAGACACTCTTTGTACAAGCATAGATCTTATGAATAGCCATTATCATTGTCTTACCACGGTCGTATGCTTTACTAAAATCTACAAATACAGCGTACAGCTTCTTTTTCTTGAAAATTGCATAGTCCGTCATAAGCCTCAAGAATAATATTTGTTCTATACACCCTCTATCTTTTTGCGCTCGAGCCTGACATTTGTCTATAGCAACCCCGTGATTTAAACTTTTCATCAACAGTGCATCATAAATTTATGTGAAAGTGCTCATTATGCCTATGACCCTGTAATTCCCATAGTCCATTCTATTACCAGATTTGAAGAGTGTAACCAACATGTCATGACACCAAGCAAAAGGGTATATAAAGTTACAAAATAAAAAATTACAAATGGTAAGGAAAAAGCTCAACCAACTCATTGGCTATAGCGATAATATACCAGGGCACACACCAACAAACTTTTAACTATTATGTCTATATCTTGATAAGTGAAAGGGTCGTCTAATATAGGAATGTTAGGTGACGAAGATATATCGAGTGGTTGCATACTGTTTGTAAAATTGGGATCAGGATTAAAGACCCTTTCGAAATGTAATTTGAAATGAACATCATTCGGCTGAATACTGTCATCATTATTCATTACATTCCCTTTCCAGTTAATTGACCTCCAAATAATTTTTGGATCATCCCTTTCAAATATCCTTTTCCACCTTGGGTGATTCTGATCACATTCATTTTGATCCTGCTCTCTCCCATTTGGTAAATTGCATTCTTTAGCCACCCTATTGTATTATTATAGTGGCTGATTCCAATCCAGTACACACTGACTTTACATTAAGTGCATCCAAGGTATTACCTCCTCTATTGCTCTTTTAAATCTATTTATACCTACTTGCTTATAAGAAAGTCCCCTCGTTATGCAACTGTGATCTCGATGATTTGAGTCAAAGTAAGATCTGCCCAAATTTCTTGCACGCCCAGGTAATGAATTTTCCAACGATTGAGAATAGTGAATTAGTTGGACAATGATTTCCCTTTATTGGTCAGTCTCTACTTGTTTGGTAGTCACGTGACCAGTGGTCACTTAGTTAGGTCCGTACTATGTATTGTCATTCAGCGTTGGACGCTTCAAGTGTACAGTTTCAACCTTACGTATGGAGGACGATATTATGTCACGTAGCGCAGACCAAATCAAATAACCAAACTCGGGCTGTATTGAAATTGTGCTATAAGAAGCTTTAGAACAGCTTAAGCAACAGAAGAGTGAGTTGAACCATTTGCGAGAGGAGGGGAAGACAGTAACGTTACTGTTAAAGAGAAAGAACTAACATGGAAACGTGAAGGTAACAAGCAGCAATATAATTTCAACTGTGACATTGAAGAAGGCTGTGTTCAGGCTTTGTGGAATATTATCAACAATAAATTTGATTATGCTACAGATTTGATAAAGGACTATTCAGAAAAAAAAAATAAAAAACGCAATAAACTTATAAGTATTGCCGACACCTCGGAGGCATGGTGGGATACAGTGAAATTATACAAAACGAATCCAGTCGCTAGTGACAGCAAAGATGAGTCTAGGATTAACAAAGCAGAAAACAGAGCACCCCAGAAGAGGAAACAGTCAGTTACGAGAAGAGAAGCATCGAAAAAGCATTCCCAAGTTCCTACTGCCGGGCCTCTTATTTATCCTGGTCAGTTTAGTTCATTACAGTCTTGAAGGAGTCAAGCTGATGGAACGGGAGATAGTCATAATTTTCCCGGACCGTCGGGTAATTTTCGTGGCTTCAGTGGAAGGAAAAGACCGTCAGGATGTTGTTTCTCCTGTCGGAGCTTCCAGCACTACAGAAAGGATTGTTAGCTCAACAAATTCAGTTGGGCGTGTCTAACAGCAAACTTCAATAGATTAACAGATGAGTATGATTCTATTTTTAGTAACGGTGTTAATGATAATTTCACTACTAATTACTTTGAATTTGAGTCAGGTCGTAAACAAAATATTGTGAAAGGAAGATTAAGAGACAATTTAAAATTTTGGAAAGCCAATGGAACTAGTGACTTTATCATAGACATAATAGAAAATGGATACAGGCTACCGTTTTATTCTAAACTGCAGTCGGTACAGTCAGATAGCAACCTTTCTGCAAAGAAAGGACCAAATTTTGTTGAGGATGCCATTTCAAATTTATTGGATAGGGGATTAGTTGAAAAATGTATAGAGCCAACATATATTGTAAATCCTTTGACAGTTTCTCTTCAAGCTAATGGGAAAAAGAGTGTTATTAGATCGCAGGATAGTTAACCAACATCTATGAAAACAATCCATAAAGTATCAAGAACTAAGGTTAGTTTCAGAATATTTAAAGCTAAATTATTTTACATTTAAGTTTGATATTCATAGCGCCTATCATTTTGTTTCAATTTATCCCCTACATACTGATTACCTGGGCTTTGCATGGCAAGATAAACGGGGTGAAAAACAATTCGTTAAAATTTTAGCACTACCGTTTGGAATTTCAAGTGCACCATATGGTTTTGCTAAACTAACAAGGTCTCTTATCTCCAAATAGACAGGTGAAGGAAAAAAGGTTTTGTTATTTATAGACGATGGTTTTGGTTGTAATGATACTTACGATCTGATTGCCTCTGGTTTTGTTCCAAATGTTAAGAAATGTCAGTGGGAGCCCGTACAGGAAATTGAGTCTCTAGGGGCATGTTTAAATTGTAAGGACTTTACTATTTCCATACCTAAAAGGAGAATCGATAAAGCTGTGAACACGATGTTAGAGATTGAAAATAGTATGAGACAACATAGGCGAGTTCATGTTAAAAAAGTTGCAAGTTTTGTAGGACAGATTATTTCTATGTCAATTGTTATTGGTAATTTGTGCCAGTTCATGACAAGATATTTGAGCATTGATATTTCTTTAGGTCCAAATTGGTGATATTTCATAAAGTTATCTACTCAGAGTTTGGAACTGTTATCGTTTTCGAAGAAAACTTGACTGAAATCAATTGCAGGCATCTGAATCACAATCCTTCTTACACCAAGATTATTTATACAGATGGAAGTACAATAGGTTATTCTTGATATGAAGTGAATACACCAAATGGTATGGTTCATGCAGCTTGGGCCATTGAGGAGGCTGTGAAGTCTTCTACTTGGATGGAATTTATGGCAATATTTAAATTGCTTAAAGCTTTAAGAATCTTTCTTGGTTCAAATAGAGTTAAGTGGTTCAGAGACAACCAAGGTGTTTGTAGCATTATCAAAAAAGGATCGATGAAAACAAAATTACACAATTTAAAATTCATTCCTTTTTTGTTAAACATTCAATTATGTAGATTTTTAGTGGATTCCCAGGGAAAAGAACCAAATTGCAGATTACCTTTAAAAAATAGTAGAAAAAGAGGATTTGGGGGTTATCTCCCTTTATAATTAATATCATTATTAAAAAATGCGAATTTGTTTCCTTCTCATCACAATGCCAAGCTACCTGTATTTTATAGTAGATTATGGAATGAGTTTTGTGCAGGGGTTTATGCATTTAGCGCAAATTGGAATGGAAAATTTGGTTTTTTCGTACCACATGTTACACTTGTAACTATAGTAGTCTCTAAAATATTGAAAAAAAAAATGCAAGAGGAATCATAGTTATTACTTTATGGAAATCTGCTTCATTTTGACCTCTCTTATGGAGGGGCAATAATTTTATTGAGTATGTTGTGGACTGCATGGATCTGGCCACACAGAAAGAATGTTATGTGACATGTAAAAAATGGTGCAGGAATTTTTGAAAATGAGGACCTGTCATTTAGAATGTTAGCATTAAAAATGATATGTTGAAATTTGTTTCACCATTGTGAATGGTTAGTTCTTCTACCAATCAAGAATCTTGTATTTGTTACCGTGGCTGCCATTATAATTGCAAGATGGAGGAGATGAATGGATTGCCCGTCTTGGCTGACAAGCCATTATAATATGTGATAAGATGGTAGAAGTAAATTGGAAGATGTTCTTTGTATTATATTGTTACATGAAGATATGTATGCTAACTATTTGTTTATTTTTCTAAATATGTTTTTTTCATTGTTTCTGCAGTGATACTAAAGAGTTACCAGAAGTGCTGGGTGAGAAGGTGCCGCTTATCTCGGAACTACTGGTGTCAGCCCGAGCAGATAGTACAGCAAATAGTTATATGTACGATTTTCAAAGATGGGGGTTATGGGCATATAGTAATTACGTTGGAGAAGAGGACATCTTGCCGGATAAGCCTTTTTATTTGCATTATACTTGTGTTCACTTATCCAGAGTGCAAGTACTCCAAGTCCTGTGATTAAAGAATTTTACACTGTAAAATATGTTCATGATTTATATGGACTGAAATCCCTTACACAATCTACTCTTGTTAAGAATCTATTATAGGCAGCCAAAAGAAGGCTTTCTCATTCAGTTGTAAGGGAGGAACCTATTACTTCAAAAATACTTGGTGACATGTATGATAGACCATTTCAAGTTGGAAATGTGAAAAATCAGAGAACTATGTGTGCTTGTCTTTTAGATTATGCAGGGTTTCTCCAAAGTTCTGAACTGTTAAATATAAAATACTCAGATGTTATCATAGATTCTTCACATGTATGTATATTCATAGAGTTTAGTAAAACTAATCAATACAGAGACGGTGCCTGAGTTGTAATAGCCAGGTTAGGTACCAGATTGTGTCCAGTAAGTACTCTGGATAAATATATTTTATAGACAGGATTGTCTCTTACTTATCATAATGATTATATACTTTCTAGAATTGTGTTTGAAAACAATACATATCATTTAAGAAATATTGATAAACATATCTCATACACTATATTAATTAAGAGGGTTGTTTATTGAAGCATTTTCACCATATGTTCAAGATATTTCTAAATATGGTTTTCATTCTCTGCGTGCAGGTGGGGCCACTTCGGCTGCAAATAATGGTATTAAAGGCACGGAAGGTGGAAGAGTGATAAAGCCAATGATGGCTATATAAAAGACTCTTAAAGAAAGGCTTTTAGTATGACAAACATTGGGTATTTAATTTGAATTTATATTGAATCAAACAGATAGATTAATTTTTATCATTATTATTGTTATTTTGATCTGGTACTCATCATTCAAAATTTCCCCGTTCTTTTGGATTCAGCAATGTCCAAGCGCTCCTATTCATATTAATAAATTATTAAATGAGTATTTGCTTATTTGTTATAGTAAAGTAGGGACGGTGAGGTCAGGGGAAATAATGGAAGGGTCACTTTCTTCATACAAGTGAGATTAAGCCTCACTATAATTGGGGCATGGTCAGATATTAAAAAGTTTTGATTTATTTCTTCAGACTTCAAGTGGCTAAGTAATTTTTGTGAAATATTGCACAAATCAATTTCTGATACCCAGTTTTACCCCCTTCTGAAGGTTAAGTTGTCTCCTAAAGTGTGTTCTCCATAAACAAGGTGGTTACCAATTAACATATTACAGCTCTGACACATTCAGCAAATTCCTACCATTACTATAAATATTCAAATCAATCACCCGACTATATGTATGGGGTTCAAAGCTCTCGTTATAAAGAAAGGGAATGCCTACACGGAAATTAAAATCCCCCATTGTTACTACATTTTCATACTCATTCATAACTGCTCCGAGGTTAACAAAACATGTTGGTACAAAATATGGCGAATCACTTGGTGGTATATAAACACCTCCAAACATAAACCCAGGATAGCACGATAGTTCAACCCAAATTTGGCCTTCTGTATTCATATTCACAAATTTAATAACACTCAATAATGATTATTCTACCAACATTGCCAATCCACCTCTTCTACCATAATACATAGACGGATTTTTGGTATGTATAAAAGCCAGGTAAATTTATTTTATAAGTTATTTTTATCTCTAATAGCCAGAAAATATGAAAATTAAAAACAAAAGATAAAATATTTTGATTATTCGTCTTATTCTTAACTCCTACAACATTCCAACAACATATATTTAGGTCATTGGGGCAACCACTGTTTTGGGACCTTCCTTAAAATATGAAGGTGCATACCTATCAATCACAAGACCGTCCCGCAACAAGACACGTCGTTGCTCGTCATGGAGAATGTTGGACCCTGGTTTTCTGCCCTCTCTTTTTTTTCCCTCTCACGCTTCTTCAACCTTCCTAATTCCATTCTCACTGCTGGGTGGACATCTTTTTTTCACGTAGATAGACGGGAAGGTTCAGGTTTTTCCTTCAGGTTTTTGGCCTTATCCAATATGTTGTCCTTTTGTCTCTGGTCGTCGACAACTACCAGGATTGGTCTCTTCCTTCTATCATTCTCTTGACCAAGCCTTTTAATTTCCCAACTCGCTGGGTCTAAAGCTTCATCGCATTTTACTTCATCCAGAATCCTCCTCAATTTTGACTGATTATCCTTTCCTAGATTGTCTTCTACTTCTGAAACTTCAGCAATGATCATTTTTCTTCGGCGTTCCCTTGCATCCAGTGATTCCATGAACATCTGCTGCTGATTTATAATACTAAAAGCTTGTTTTAAGTCATATGACAATTCTGTCACCTCCTTTCTTATTTGCTTCATTTGCTCTAATTCTCTTGTCATATTCGTTATTTCCTGCAGTAATATGGCGTTTAAAGGTTCTTCATTAGTGTGTGCTTTAAGGACTCTCTTCAGTGCCTCCTTCAGTTGGGTGCTCGTCAGCCTGTTAATTTGGGATTGGTACAAGTTCCTAACATCTTCAATTGTGTCCAAGTTAGCCATTTGGTTAAGTCTTCCCTCAAATTGCCGGTATACATAAAATCAGGCTGTTCGAGGCACCAGTGACCCGTTGCGGTACTATTGCCAAAGAATTTGTGGATCATATGAGTGGCCAGATAGTAAAACCTTAAATCTCTCTCCCTTCTTATGGCTAATTTTTTCCTTTGCCTACTACACATAAGCAGAATAGTGTCGAATATTCTTTACAAATTCTCCTTTTCTACTCATACACTTGATAACACTTAACAAATCGAAAATATTTTCCTCACTAAATTTATCAATTTCTGTAATCGTTCAGCCTCTATCTTCAACATGATATTCGTAGAGAAGACTCTTTAGCTAATTTAAGCACCTCTTCTAGGAGAAAGACGCTCCATAATGAAACCATTGTTCTCAAGTGTTGGTTAGTGCCGTAGCCTGTGTACCATGGTCTTCCACTATCTTTGGGTAGAGATCTCTTTTTTGAGATTACATTCAGGCACACTATTCTATCTTTTTCCTCTTCCCCTCTTTTCTAAACGGTATGTTGAGAAGGCTTAATTGAAGGGCCATTTATCCCTTGTGGTTTATCAAGAGATTGACTTTTCCTTATCAGTTTCTTTATCTTCCTCTATGGTATTCATTTCCGAAACCACCATTACTGTCGTTTCTTCAGCTGAAGTGGCTATCTTGGTGGGTAATAGGCCTCGCATGGTATGTAGGCTACATTATGTTGATCCAATTCTTCAAACATCTTTTTCTTTAGCCTGTGAGTTCGATTTTCATTTACCGTCTATATAGTTGGGCCTATTATGTTTTCGTTATTATTATTGTTGAATTTGTTATCAAGTATGACGAGAATTTTTTATTCAGTTCCAGTGCATATTAGACTTTGTCAGTGTCGTCTTATGCAACTTCCATTGTATCCCCCAAAACATTGTAATTAAAAAAAACGGTGCAAATATTAATGAAACAAATGACAAAAATCTTTATAAAAAGCTATAATTCCAAATAATTGAGACGAGGGAAATTTCGGTAGGTATGTTATTACTTTCTGCTCTTCCCCCAATTATGTATTTATAATAACTGGTTTTCTTACACAATCTTGCAATGTACTTTAGAGTTCAGATATGAAATATATTTCTTCCATGAAAGATATCTGAAACTATTTTATATACTAATTAGAGCATTAAAAGGTGCAAGTGCTTTTAATACTTTAATTAAAAGAGCAAATAGTTTTCTAACGTATATAAAGCAAACATTTCAAGGCTCTTAGTGGTATGATGTGATCAAACATTTCTAAGACTCTAAAGCTTGCCGTACACTGAGCCCGAACGTAACCGCCCGATCAGAACCGAAACGTCCGATAAAAATCGAAAGCATGCATTCTTACCTGGCTGCGTACATTGGGCCAGAACATAACGGAACCGACACAGTATTCTTTGAAAGATATTTTTTTCTGAAGCGTCGATGGCGTCTGACAGGCTACGCAAGCGCAGAACGACTGCAGCGGTGGTTTTGGAGAGGGTTGCTGAGGAATTCGGAGGTTAGTGTGATAGCAACCAATATTTTTCTAATGTCAGAAATTTGACGAATGTATTTTAATAACAATGATGTAAACATATGATTTAATACAAAGATTTTAGGAGTAATTATTATTTATTGTTATTGTTTATTATTATTATTGTTATTATTATTATTATTATTATTATTATTATTATTATTATTAATATTATTATTATTTTATTTTATTTTATTTTTTTGCTGACGTCAGAAATTTGACGAATGTACTTTAATAACAATGATGTGAACTTATGATTTAATACAAAGAATTTTGGAGAGATTATTAACTATTATTATTATTATTATTATTATTTCTTTTTTAAAACATATAAACATCGCGCTTATGGATTCGATAAAAGATTGATATACAGATTATCTAATCATTGTAACATCAATTAAATAAAAACTCATTTATGATTAAGGAAAACTTCCTTCGTTTATTTAAAATTCTGCGTTGGTTCCGTTCTGTGGCTTCTGGCTCAGTGTGCGCGCTGGAGGTCGTGTCTGTTCTGTTCTGAGGCTTCGGTGGCTTAAGGGACGGTTCCGTTCCGGCTCAGTGTGCGACAAGCTTTATTGGTAGGAAGTAAGTAAACGTTTCTAAGGCTCTTATTGGTATTAAGTAAGAAATATTTCTAAGGCTGTTATTGATATGAAGTAAGCAAACGTTTTTAAGGCTTTTCTTGTTTGTATAAGATAAGATAACGTTTTTAAAGTGCTTGGTAAACAATTCATGTTCATTATAACTTTTAACGAATGAATGATTAGAATGGAAAGTAGGTAAACAATTCTGGCAATCAAAAATAGGAGGATGAGTAATTTAAGAGTTGATATATATTTGCCTTAGTTTCTTCGGAAGATTGAAGTTTATTTGATACCTAAATCCCTCTGTATTCTCGGATTTATTGATATTTATTTCTAATCTTTTCTAAAACACTTTTTTTTTTTATAGAGTCTGCAACTAAGTACGTTTTTTAGTTAACTCTATTGATATGAATGTACAATTCTTGAAATATATAAATAAACAAATGAAATAATTACCACGATGAACCAATAAAAATCAAAATATTTTATGAATGAGCCTTTCATATCCTAAATTCTTTGCGTGCCAATTTCCCTGCAAATCCTTTTGACAAATGACCCAATTTCCCCCAAGTTTACTTCCAGCATCTTTTTAGACTTTACGACTTCTATAACATTAAGGCCAGTTATGTAAAATCCTTAATGGTGGAAGCCAAGACATCTCATGAGGCTCGTAAAACCACGAA
>NC_090730.1:36703185-36713185 GCF_036898095.1 Palaemon carinicauda
GAGCTAATGAAGGGTCCAGATTCAAATGACTTTAAATTGAATTAAATAAGGAGTTTTGTCTGGACATGACTAAACATTCTGTTTGAGCTTCATATCATTTTTCCTTAACCTACGCCAAACGAAGATGTTAACGCCGATAAATATCATCACCGTAACGCTGATTGCTGCTAGTAACACGTAGATATGAAGGTCTGCATAAGTTGGTGCCGGGTGGTCCATCTCGGTTAATTTCATCAACCACTTAGCCACACGTGAATTGTATGGGAGAGGGAAAGATGGAATTGTAGTCGACCACGTGAAGTTCGTGAAGTAGGCCCTTTCTCTGATGATAGTCTTGATTCCACGGACCATGTAAATAGGGGACGTACCGATACAACCATCTGCTGCAACAAAGATTTGGGAATAGGACGTGGATCCGTCCGGGCATGAAACATTGAAGCCGGCCTTGTCGTATCGTATCCACGAGCCGCTGTTCAGTCTGCTATTGAACTTATTATCGTCAAAGGGATAAAGCTTTTTCAGACAATTTTCATGTGCATGGGAGAGAGCCCTGTCTAGCACTATACCTAACTCGCATGAATCCATTGAGTTTTTATGGAATTCAAAGGAGTCAGCTGTACATATTTTTTTATTCATTGCGTGTGAACAGTGAGTTAATTGATTTAAGTCTTTAATGACCGTATATGTTTCCTTGTCTGAGGAAATCAGTACATGTCCTGTCAAACTGGATATTATTGGATTTGAGTGATTCGTCATGAAAGTTGGAAATGGTGATATCCTGTAAGATTGCCAGGCATCGGAAGAATCAAAGGGAATTGTAATCATAATCCTGTGATTTTCAACGCTTACTGTAATTAGGCTGTAATAAAATTTTAACCTGTGTGCGTCAAACAAAGGAACATAACCTATTTTCTCCCGTCTGTTCTCCACAATTAACGTTAAGTCTCTTATCGGCAACAAATGCGGTCACAGTACACCTTTAGTCGCTAACGTGATAGCTTCCACATAGTCTTTTGATTTCTTAATGAAATGTGCAATTCTTTTATGTATATGATCTATTTTTGAATCATAATACGTTAACGTTGCCAACAAATATTGTACTTCCATAATCTGACTTATATTACTAGAATGTTTGTTCATCAAACTCATAATTTGATTGATTGAAGCTAACTGATTCCTTAGTTCTGAGAAAATCAATTCATTTTCATGAGTCAAAAACTCAATTTTCTTATGTTTAGTGCAGCAAAGATAAACGGGTTACGTTCTTCAAGGTTATCGTGTCTTACTGTCCACATCAAAAGGTCACGAGCCAAAGATTCTGCCTCATAAGTCTTATTTTGCAAGTTGTCGGATAGCATCTCTGCAACTTTTAGTGTCGATGCAAGCGAACTCTCTGTATTAAAAGGAAAGTGTATTCTATGCATTTCATTTAATGATACAGAAAACCTTGAAATGGCGCTCTTTAAGCTAGTGACATCATTCACTGTGAGAAAAATTGCTTGCATGAGTACTTCAACGACTACGTTACTTGATGTAATAAAAACGTCCTCTTGTCTTTCTACTATAGTGCCATATTTAAAATCTATACTTTTAGTTTTAGAGCTATTCCCACACGAGAAAAATGTCTGAGCGAACAATATCACTCCTAACAATAAAAACTTCAACTTGGAAACCAGTAATGAGAAAAGTATATTTAATTACTCCTGTATTAAGAAGAAAAATCTTTTATCATATAATGTTCACAAAAATAAAAAAATTAAATTTTTTCCCTCACTTCTTTCCCTCTTATTTTAATTTCTTATGTGACCCAATGGTACGATTCTCTCATCAGTGGGATGGGATACGTTTTGAACTCTAAACCTATTGGCCTTTAATGTTTCCAAATTGCTAGATGGGTCTTCAAACTTAGGTGTTAGTTTATAATTGAGTCCTTTACGTACATTTACCTGTATGTATACATCATCACCCACGGTATATGTTATAGTTGGCTTCGTTATTTTATCATGATTCCTTTTCATTATGATTTGTGATTCTTCTAAATTCTTTCGAAGGCTATCAAAACAACTTTTGCTTGCATTTATACATTCTTTTAAAGGATTTTATAAATTAGTTTTAGGCATTAATACATGGAAAGGCATTCTAACTGGGGTACCATACAATGCATCGTGCGGTGACATTTTAATTGCTATATGATATGAATGATTCAGAGTACTCAGTACCGCAGGTATTGCAATATCCAAGTTGGGGTCTGATCCCCCTAGTGTTACTCTTAATATATTTAAAACCTTCCTATTCGCTTTTGCCACTAGCCCATTCGACTGTGGGTGATAGATCATAGTATTGATTTTCTTTATGCTAAGGAATTCACACAATGAGGTAAGAAAGTGATTATTAAATTCTCCACACGAGTCTGAGATTATCATGTGTGGAATTCCAATTTTACAAATGTAACACTCGTAAAACTTCCTAGAGCATTCAATCACAGTTTTAGTTTTAAGCGCTATTAGTTCTGTATATCGAGTCAAAGCATTTACTATTACTAAGAAGTGCTTATTTCCTCTGTCTGACTCGTAAAATCCTGATAATAAATCGAAATGAATCCTTTCAAAGGGTTGACAGGTGTTTTCGTGTGCCCTTTGTTTTCGTGACAAGTGCAATAATTAGCGATGTGTTTTTTTATATCTGTAAGCATCGTATGCCAATAAAACAATGATTTGGCTTTCTGTGACATTAATGAATACCCTGGGTGTCCATGCAATGGGTTTGCATGCAACCAATTTAGGACATTGGATATAAGTGAGATTGGTACCACTACCTGGTCGTTAGTCACATATAGTGTATTGCGGGTTTTCCTTGTCACGGATCTACAGAGAATATTGTCTTTGATTATATAATTTTTGCTGCGTATACTTTATATATTCCTTTTCCTTACAATTGCCTTCCAAGGCATTTATATTTTTTTTCTAATTTCTGATCTTTTCTTTGCTCAGTGTGTAATAATTCAGCGCTCCAGCCCAGATCTTCTTTTTGAGATATAGTTTTAATAATAGGCATGGATGTTGATATATCTATTAATTCAGCTAAAGGCTCCATACAAGATGACACGGGGTTGCTTGATAATACATCAGCAATGATATTTGCTTTCCCTGGTAAATACCCGATTTTCACGCCAAAGTCTTGAATGATCAAATGCCACCGAGTTCGTTTGGGGCTGTGACTGAAGCCTTTAAAGAAGTCGGTTAGTGGTTTATGATCAGTAAGAACCTTAACGGGATAACCGTATATTATGAACTTAAAATGCACTAGTGAATTAACAATAGATAGCCCTTCCTTGTCAATTACTGCATACTTACTTTCGGAAGTTTTCAGTTTTCCAAAATAAAAAGCTATCGGGAAAAATTGTTTTCCATATTGCTGAAGCAATACCCCACCTACTCCTAAGTTTGAGGCGTCTGTTGCAATGAAGAATTCCTTACTGAAGTCACGAAATATTAAGATAGGAGAACTACACAGTTCATCTTTCAAGTTATTAAACGCCTGTTGATGCTGCTCAGACCATATGAAATCTACGCCATTCTTCATAAGATCAGTTAAAGGAGCAGCTATTATTGAATAATTGCGTATAAAACGCCAGTAATATCCACTGCACCCCAGAAATTGCTGTATTCCCTTGACATTAGTAGGTATCGGAAAGTTACGGATAGCTGACACCTTATCATGGACTACTTCAAGAACTTGGCTAGACATCGTAAAACTCAAATAGACCAATTCTGTTTCGAGAATTTCACCCTTACTAATCTTTACCTTTAAGTTATTTAAGTTATGTTGTCTTAGTCTCAGTAGCACTAGTTCCAGTTTACGTAGATGTTCTTCTAAGGTATTGGAAAATATTACAAGGTCGTCCATATAGGCATGCAATATATCCCCTAGCAAGTCTCCAAACACTATGTTAATCATTCTTTTAAATGTTATGGGAGCACAACGTAAACCAAAAGGCATCCGTAAAAATTCATAATGTCCCCTGGCTGTGCTGAAGGCTGTGGATGGGATACTATTTTCTTCTAATGATATCTGGTGAAAGCCTTTAAATAAGTCCAAACTGGTATAATATTTATTCTGACCTAAAAAAGATAAAATATCGTCAGTACATGTCACTAGGAATCGATCAGGGATCGTCTCCTCATTTAGGCGACGGAAATCAACACAGATACGCCATGTTCGATCTTTTATCGGTACAACTATTAATGGAAAATTATAAGGGCTGTTTGATTTCCTAATGACTCCTTCTTCTAGCATTTTACCTACTTCATCATTTATTTCCTTCTGGAATTCCATAGGGAGTCTGTACGAAGGTATATAGATAATTTTCTGTTTGTCCTTTAACCTTATTTGATGCTCGATCACATCCGTTTTTCCTGAGGATCCATCCGTAGTGGAAAAACATCATGATACTCAGTTAAAAGTCCAAAAATTTTTTTGCTGAATTTCTTCTTCTTGAATGTCTTTATTGATTTTATTTTTAACAGATTGTAAAAGGGATTCATCCTCAACTGATTGAGCGTGATTGATTTCAGCAACGGTAAGAATACGATGTTTATAAACTTCTATATCCAAGATATGATGATTTTTGTGAGTTACTAAAGTGGTATTTAAATGATTACAGACTTCAATATTACATTGTTGATGTGAGCCTACTGTATAAATAGCTTGTGTGACGGACAATCCGTTAGTTTTCAAAGTGTCGGGAAGGATTAATATTTCAGATCCCGGTAATGTTTTCATTATTTGCACTATTAAATTCGAAGGTACATTCGGCTCGATAGATTGCGTGCAAGGTGATATTACGGGTGAACGAGAATTCTGTTGGGTAGTGTATATTATTTCTTTATTAGTGAGACAAGTTATTGGTTCTTCAATGTACGTCACTGTTTTATTTGTCCTCTCCTATTTATCCAAAACTGATTTTAAGGTATTGGAAGACTTATAGAGTTTTCCTTTGATATACACGCCGTGTTTGGCAAGGGCTAAGATAATGTTTTGATTGCCCATAGACGGGTATCCTATAATTACAGCTGGATACATATCAATTTTTTGTACAACAACAAAGGTATCAGCAAACGTGCTCTTACCGACCTTGTACTGAACATGAGTTACGCCTATTCATTATTTCCTATACACAAGAGCCTTACTCCGAACTTCTCTATAGGGACGTTCGAAAATAACAAGTGGTGAGTCCTACAATCCATGATATTACGTAGACTACCAGAGTCGAAAAATAAAGTAAAGGATAGATGTTCTAAATTTACAGAATATGATGTTGGTCGTAACTCATTTTGGCTTATTGTGTGAATTTAGTGGAAATCTACAGGAGCCTGCACTGATTTATTTGATTGAACCATGTGTTTCATAGGAAAATCTATTGCCTCAAAATGATCTGGTAAAACATTAAATGGATTATTCAATACTACTGATGTTAATATGAATGATCTTGACCCAACATCACTCTCTTCCCCACTGGAGTTAATTATATGGAATTTACTTTGCTCTGCACATTCTGAAAATTAGTCTGACCTTGCGAGTTCTGGTTAGACGTCCCAGGAGTTATTCAAAGAACTGTTTGTATGTTTCTGATTTTGAACTACATTGATGTTTGGCTGTTTCTTCTTATTGAACTGAGGATTTTTCTTTTAATTTCAATATGGAACTAACTGTGCAATTGACTGTGGATTTGACTGTGTATTTTTAGGATTCTATTGTCTCTTACGCGAGTAGCACTGACTACAGTATATGAATGAGTAAAACTATTATGTAACCAACAGAATCTCGTTCTGCAGTCTGCAATCAAGTGACCTTGACGTTTGCAATTATAACATGTTATTCCCGGGACTTGACTATTATTAACTACGTTTACTTATTGTGGCTTTGTTTCATTTTTTGCAAAAACCTGTGTAAACAAGGGATCAAGATAAGTACACATAGACATGTGTTTCTTTATCTTTTTATATACATCCAATTCTGTACTTGCTTGCATTAACTTTTTATCAAAATACCGCACTAATGCTTCAGGCAACATAAGTGTCATGAAAGTTAAACAGATTAATCTTAAGAAAGGCGTCATGTTTACTCTACTTCTTTTTCTCTCTCTACGACTCCTTGCAATCCTATCAAAATATCTATATGAATACAGACGTCCACTGCGTAAACGCATAAATAATATTCAAACATAGATCATAACACAATCCCCTAATACAAATATACAAATATAAAAATATTTCCCGAGAACTTCTGAAAGAAAACGGAATTAGCACAGAGAGAAAAAAAAATTCTTGATGAGAATCCAAAGTTGAATACAGTTTCCTTTAATGAAAGGAAAAATGAATATTAACAAACAACTCACCCCAGCAATAATGGACGATTGACTCGTGATAACTACATTTAACTGTCTAAAACTGAAATGAATAAAGAAATGTACTAAGCTTCGGTTCATATGGGCGAAGGGTGATGTCTTCATTTCCTCTCTCTCTCACTGGATTGTTTCTTCTTATTGATGTTTGTGTGAATGTTTTCGGTCCGATTTCCGTTGAATGTAGTGCTTCCTGGATATTGTGACTCAAAGGCAGGATGCAATCAACTGAGTTGTTTATTAAAGAACACTCTCCTTCATATATAATATCTCAAAGCAACAAGAATTTTCATGTTCAAATATTGACAATGTTACAGAGAAGAAAAGCAGACATGAATTTTCATGTTCGTTTTAGTGCGAGGGAAGAGCAAAGATACAATCATAATATATACAAAAGGAATTATGTACAATTGTGTGACACATGGTTGGTACATGGCTCCCCCCTAAAAATGACATACTGTACAAGTTAAATAGGGCACTTTGATCTAGAGAGCCGAACTGTAGGCGGGTCATCTGGCAGGAGATAAGCAGGTTTTAGACGATCAATGGAGACCCAGTCTTCTTTGCCATGAATGTTTAGTAGGAATGCGTTCGGACTGCGTCGGATCACAAGGAAAGGGCCCGTGTAAGGGGGCGTTAGTGGTGGCTTGGTAGTGTCGTTGCGTAGGAAGACGTGCGTTGCAGAGTGCAAGTCTGTTGGTATGTGATGCTTTGCTGGGGACTTGTAAGTCTGGCGGCATGGAGTAAATTTTCCCACGACGTGATGTATGCGGTGGAGATCGTCGGAGGAGGTTGTAAAAGGAAAAAATTTGGCAGGGACGACCAACGAATTGCCATACACCATTTCAGCTGCCAGGACGTCGAAGGCGTCTTTAGGAGTGTTCCTTAGTCCCAGAAGGACCCAGGGAAGCTGAGTAAACCAGTTGCAATCCTTGCAGCGGGACATCAAAGCTCCTTTGAGGGTGCGATGAAAACGTTTAACCATTCCATTGGCAGCAGGGTTGTAGGCCGTTGTCTGATGTAGGGTGATGCTCAGGAGATTCGCTAATGATGTGCACAATTGAAAGCTGAAAGTGGTACCCCTGTCAGAAGTAATATGCTCAGGGATACCAAATCTTGCAATCCATCCTGAGAGAAAGGCAGATGTACATGAGGCGGACGTTGCAGTTTCCATGAGAATGGCTACAGGCCAACGGGTGAAGCGGTCGATGATGGTAAACAGGTAACGATGTCCTTGTGATGTGGGTAGGGGGCCTACAATGTCGACATGAATGTGTCCGAAACGACGCTGAGGTTGAGGAAAGGTGCCCACTCCTGAATTCGTGTGTCGATGTACTTTGGAAGTTCGGCAAGAGTTACAGGTGCGGACCCAATCCTTAGCATCCTTAGAAATGCTGTGCCAAATGAACTTTGCCTTCAGCAGCTGTGCAGTAAAACGGCACGAGGGATGTGAAAGGCCATGAATGAAATCAAACACCTGTCGGCGCATGGGAGCAGGAATCCAAGGTCGTGGTCTGCCAGTAGTGATGTCACAGAGGAGGTTGGTGTTGGAGTCGTTGAGGGGGAAGTCTTCCCAACGGAGGGACGTGCAGGATGTCCTACATGTTTGATACTCTGGATCCTGTTGTTGGGCTTCAGCCAGGGCATTGTAATCCAATCCCAGTTGAACGGCAGCCAACATGTTACTTGACAGGGCATCGGCAACGGGATTCATTTTCCCAGGGAGGTATTGAAGGGTGCATTTGTATTCATCCACGGCGGAGAGATGTCGGCGTTGCCGGGTAGACCAGGGATCAGACTGTAGAGTAAAGGCGTGCACCAGAGGCATGTGGTCTGTGCGAATGACGAAGGGCTTACCCTCTAAGAAATGGAAAAAGTGGCGGACAGCCAAGTGCACCGCCAGCAATTCTCGATTGAAGGTATAATAATCTGATTCTGCTTTGGACAGTTTTCTGCTGAAGAAGGCCAAGGGGCGGGGCGAGCCGTTGACCACCTGCTCGAGTACTACACTAATAGCGACGTCGCTGGCATCGGTGGAGAAAAGGAAAGGGGCATGTGCGATAGGAAAAGTGAGAGCCGCAGCAGTTGATAGGGCCTTCTTTACATTGCAGAAGGCCGCATCTTGAAGGGGACCCCACTTCAGGTCCTTCGGCTTGCCCTTGAGGGAGGCGTAGAGGGGATCAAGAGTGGCGGTAATGGCTGGCAGAAAACGGTGATAATAGTTGATCATGCCCAAGAATTCCTGCAGAGCTTTGACGGTCGAGGGCACGGGGAAGTTGTGAACGGCTGCTACCTTCTCAGGGAGGGAGTGGACACCTTCAAGAGTGATGCGGTGCATTAAGAACGACACTTCGTTGGCGCCAAAGGTACACTTGTCGTAACGGACTACAAGGCCGTTGCAGGCGGTCGAGCACAATGCTTAGGTGATGGAGGTGTTCCTCTTTTAAGGAGTAGAACACAAGTATGTCAACCACATAATAAACACAGAAAGGGAGGTCCCCTAAGATGCCATCCATGAGATGTTGAAACGTGGCCCCAGCATTACGAAGGCCAAAACAGGAGTAAATGAAGGTATATGTCCCAAACGGAGAGGTGATGGCAGTCTTGGGGATATCTTCTGGGTTCATAGGCACCTGATAATACCCCTTCAGGAGATCGAGCGTAGAGAAAAACTTTGCTTTGTGCAGGTAGGAGGTCACGTCGGTAATGTTTTGGAGGGGGTAGTGATCAGGTTCTGTTTGCATGTTCAGGCGCCTGCAATCCTCGCACAAATTGAGGGAGTCGTCTTTCTTCAGAACGATGTGTAAGGGTGACGACCATGGGCTGGAGGCCTTTTGGCAAAGGCCCATTTCCTCCATTTCGGCGAACGTCTGTTTGGCGGCTGCCAATCGTTCCAGTGCCAGACGTCTGAATTTTGCAAAGACTGGGGGTCCTGTCATCTTGATATGGTGAAAAATACTGTGTTTGGCAGGAACCGTGGGTGTTTGGCGAAGTTCTGAACGGAAAACTTCCGGGTACGACATGAGGAGGTGGGCGTACGCATCCGTGGGTGCGCTAATATGGAGAGCGAGGTTAGAGGGGGCTTGTTGAAGAGGTGTCGACAAGTTCGAGTCTGCGTTAACCAATCATCAGTGGGCGACATAGACCAGAAGGTTAAAATGAGAGAGGAAATCCGCACCGAGGATTGGCATTGTGACGTCAGCAACGGGAAACTTCCAATTGAGTTTACTGTTTCCGTACGACAATGTGAGGTTCCCTTAACCGTAGGTTGGTATCACAGATCCATTGACAGCTACCAAGCGGATGTCGGCAGATGTAGACAGACTATGTCATGTCTTGAAGAGTTTCCTTGGCAAAAGATAACGACAAGAACCCGCGTCTACCAAAAATCGCACGCCCGTTCCTGCTTACTGTAAAAAGAAAAGATTAGAAACACGGGAGGCCACCGCCACGAGCGATGGCCTACTTACACGTTTTTTGGCCACTGATAATCCTTGGCACATTTCTTCGCAGTTGCCACGAATCTAAAGTGGTAGTAGCAAAACTGCGGCGGATGGGAGGTAGTAAGTGGCTGTAGAAGTCGTTTGTTGGGGCACG
>NC_090730.1:36718185-36743185 GCF_036898095.1 Palaemon carinicauda
TATTTGCAAGACATAGATATACATCATGGATGTCATCAGGTCGTAGAAATGCGAGCGCTGCCAACTGTCGTAAACCTAAAGCTAAATCACAATTATTTTTGTATGCATCAACGAGGCCATACTTTTGAATACTTCGGTAAATACTTTGACATGGTGGAAAAAACAACCGGTTATACTAGCCTCGGGAAATTTTTCTTGGAGAGCTTTGATACAAGATAACTCAAAATCTATCAAGATGAATCTAGGAGTTAACTGAATCCCTTTTGCTCTTGCAACTGAAAGTAAATGTTCTAGCATTGATGAATATATCTGCGTTGTTTTCAGAGGCAGCAACACATAGACAGCCGGTAATATTTGCCCCTGGAATATGTAATGAATAGTTTATATTTGATAGAATTGCTTAGGACACGTTTTAAATGTCCCATCAAGGAACCAGATATCCGACTCGGCTAGTCTTCGTAAATTATTTTCACTACCGAAAGCTAGAATTCTTTCCTGTACCTCTTCCTCCTCGAATTTTGCATTCAAAGTCTCAATTTCGGTCTTGGTGTCATACAAAAGGACGTTTTTTTCCTCAGTATGAGTAACCTTCAGCTTATTTGGGATTACTAAATCAATGGCAGAATTTGCTTCCACTTGGAATTTCTTTTTTACGTATACGATGAATAGCTTGTCTTATAGCTGATGTAGATGGCATTTCAATAGCATAGTTTATATCTATTTTCTGTCTGGTTTCCTGCACGTTTGCCGCCGGTGTTGCATTTGTACTCTTAGCCAGACCTATCACTTCATCAATACATTGTAGTACATCATTTCTCCCAGCAATCGGTGCATAGTTATGTTTCTTTCCTTCAGATATCATACCACCTTGTGTATTAAAAAGCTGAATCCCATGAAGTGTTGCAGCACCACCACAGTTTTTGTCCTCGCACCTAATATAATGATTTTGTTCTCGGGATCTTTGATTTCGATATATGTGCCCTCTATAGACTAACTTTTCTTTTCCTTTCTGAGATTTCACAAAAGTGTATTCGTCCATTATGGGCAGCCGGATTTAGGAAAAAAATCTTCTCTATAAGTATAACACAATCCAGCCGAAAACTCTCAGACAACTAAAGTATTTCCTCGAAATTATTGAAAAAGAGCCAGAAATGAGAAAGAAAAAAAAAGCAAAGTATCCACAACTACTATTTAGCATAACCACTAGTTTAGAGTTAGAGAGAAAAAGAGGCCTCAATGTGTCAGTCTTTTCAATTCTAATTTAGCTTTGTCACTCTTTTGTTATGTCACTATTTTGAATTTCTATTTCGGTTTGTCACTCTTTAGAATTTTTATTCATGTTTGTCACTCTTGTGTTATGTCAGTCTTTCGAAATGTCATTCTTTCAATACACACCTATATATATATATATATATATATATATATATATATATATATATATATATATATATATATATATATATATATATATATATATATATATATATATATATATATATATATATATTGTTACGACCATTTACCTCTTAATACTCTTTCCAGCATTTCACTGATGCAAGTACGAAGCGGAGCTCCAAATGGCCATAGACAATAAATAACAAGACATTAAATGATGCCATAACTTAGATTACTTTCATAACAGAGCTCTTATCCTAATTTAAGTAGCATTAAATTTAAGTATGATATAAGAGTAAATATTTAATACGGAATAAGGAAAACACTACGAAATTTAGTTACTTTACTTAAAATTATTTAAAGATATATATAAAGATAAGGATTACGAATATAACAAGAATAATGTAACTAAAGCAATAAAGAATGTAAATTAACGAAACTCCAGGAACGTTTACATTGTACAGCATTACTACAAATGAGCAAAACAAGCAGGTAATTATCAATACACCGTAGATAATACAGGAAATAACGTCAAAATTAAACAAAATGCAGAAAATACACATACACAACAAGCATCAACAGAACCATAAATGCAATATAGCAATACTTACCATTTAACAAGTACAAATAATGTAACACTTTCATAAATAATCCAGGGTTATTTACATTATGATAAATCCAAGAAATCTCAATCCCTGGTGGCGCTCCAATGGCCGAAGTAAACCATCCTAGGACTGAAGAATACAAACACCCAAACAATACGCAAGGACAACACAGACAGACACGGGAAAAATATGAACTACAAAACATTTACAATGTACACTACAAAAATAACCTATTTACATAAATTCAATACTCCTAACATCCCCCTCCTTAAGTCGAAAATTCCGATGTTAAATATTTTCGACCAACCTGTCGAGTTAGCTACTAGAGCGTGATAAAATGTGTGCTCGAAGGTTATCCTGTCCACGGATGTGCTGGATCTTTAGATCAAACTGCTGCAAAGATAACTACCACTTCATGAGCCTTTTATTTTTGGTTCTCATCCAGCCTACAAACTTTAGTGGCTCATGATCTGTGAAGACTAATATGGGAGCAGGACTGCCAGAAAGATAAACTTCGAAGTGCTCCAATGCAGTCAAAAGAGCAAGTGCTTCCTTTTTGTTTGTGGAGTAACTTCGCTAATGATTCTTTAGTTTCTTTGACATGTAAGCAACAGGATGCAGCATGTCACCTGGCCCTTTCTGCAAGAGTACAGCGCCTATTCCATGGTCACTAGCGTTGACCTCGACAGCAAAGGGAGAGCCAAAATCAGGAGCCTTCAGGACAGGGCTACTGGTTAGGAAATCTTTGGCTTGTCGAAAGGCTTCCTCACAAACTGGGGTCCAAACGAACTTCCTCTTGCTGCTGGTTAAGTCAGTTAGTTGGGGTACTACTTCAGAGAAGTTTTTACAAAACCTTCTATAGTAGCCTACCATCCCAAGGAATTTTCTTACTTCACGTCTAGATCTTGCGCAGCTTAGCTTGGTGATGGCGTCTACTTTGGCTGCTACTGGGGATACCTCGCCGCTGCCAATCATATATCCAAATTATTGCAGCTTTGCATGGCCAAAATCACTCTTGGTTAAGTTAATTGTCAAACAAGCCTGTCTTAACCTGCTAAGTAAATCCTTCAGCATAGAAAGATGGTCCAGCTAAGTATCTGAAAATACTATAATGTCGTCAAGATACACTTGAATACCAGGCATATTGCTGATTACTTGATCCGTCAATCTTTGAAAAACTGCAGGAGCATTCTTAAGTCTAAATGGAAGGACTGTATATTGATATAGTCCATCTGGAGTAGTAAATGCTGTCAGGGGTTTCGTGTTATCTGCTAATGGGACTTGATAATAACCCCGTAATAAATCTATCATTGAAACATATACAGTATTGCTTACCTGATCTATGAGGTCATCCACCTTTGGTAATGGATGAGAATCTGAAACAGTTACTTCATTTAGTCTTTTAGAATCAGTGTAGAGTCTATAGGAGTCATCTGGTTTCTCAACTAAAACAAATGGTGATGCCCAGGGACTAATACTTGGCTCCGCAAAACCATGTTGTAGCAAAAAGTCAGTTTCCTTCTTTAGTATGGATCTCTTTTGAGGGGAAACTCTACATTGGACACTCTTCTGAGGTTCTGTACCTGACTTAAGCTTTAGCTGATAATCTACCAATGATGTCTGGGTAGGCACTTCTCCACAGATCTCTGGAAAAAGTTCCAATAACTTCTTCAAGTCGCTAGCCTGTTGAGATGAGATATGATTAAGTTTACAGTCAATGTTATTTAATGCTAGTGTATTATTTAGAGGTATGCATTTACTTCGATCTGGAAAACCTATTTTACTAAGCTACACATTATTTTCCACAGTTGACTTGGAAATCAAGCTGACATTGTCACATTGGGTCTCAAACTTTTTTAGTAGGTTTATATGCACCATCTTCTCGCTTTTTCTCTTTCCCGGAGTAGATATGACATAATTATCCTGGTTTCTGCTCATCACTATATAAGGACCTTCATATCTATTTTCAAATGTTTTCCTTATGGGTACTAGCATTAAAACAGATTCACCTGGCCTAAAACTTCGTGTCCCAGCCTTATTATCAAAATTTGATTTCATCTTATTTTGAGCTATGCTTAAATTGTCATGTCCAAATTTACGAGAGCTGTCTAGCTTACCTTTTAAGTTCTTAGCATAATCTCCTAATGTTACCTCTTTCGTCTGATCTGTCCAAATGTCATAGAGTACCTCCAACGGACCTCTCACTTTCCTTCCATATAACAACTCGGCTGGGGAATATCCAAGACTTTCTTGTCGAGTGTTGAGGATGGCATACAACACGAATGGTAATCCTTCATCCCACTCTGTCTGATGTTCCTGACAGTACTTTTTAAGGGCATCCTTCAACAGCTGATGGAACCGTTCCAGGGCTCCTTGACTCTCTGGATGGTATACCGAGGACAAAGTATGTTTAATGCTCATAGCTCCCATAACCTGTCTAAATAAACTAGAGGTAAAGTTACTTCCTCTATCAGTCTGGATAATCATGGGGATACCATACCGAGTGAAAAATTTTATTAAAACTGGGATCAGTGTCTTCGAATTTGTCCCTTAGTGGATAGGCATCAGGATAACAAATGGAACTGCACACCATTGTAATCATATATTGATTCTGCTTTTTACTTTTGGGTAAAGGACCAACACAATCTAATATGACTTTGTCAAAAGGCTCAGATAAAACAGGGATAGGCTGTAAAGGGGCAGGTTTTATAATATGATTCGGCTTACCAACCAGCTGACATACTGCACAAGACTTACAGTACTCGGTGACACTTTTCCTTATACCAGGCCAGTAAAAGAGTTTATGAACTGCACTCAAAGTCTTCCTTATTCCTAAGTATGAAGAAGATATATTATATGCTATGTGTAATATTTTTGGCCTTAGGCTTGCTGGAATGACAATCTGAGTCCTGATTTCCCAAGTTGAACTTGCCGGAGTATGCAAAGATCTGAACTTCCTCATCAGTAGTCCATTCCTCAGGTAATAGCATACTGGCTCCGTATTGATCTCGTCTTCTGCAACAACTTGACTGTAAATAGACTGCAAAGACAAATCTTCCTGTTGAGCTTTTATAATGTCAGAACTGTTCATATCAAAAAGATTATCAGAGTAATCAAAAACATTACTTGAATTAATTTCATTTTCAACTGCGTTTACAGTATTTACCAATACTACGTTACCAGTCTTCAAACCAAACTTAGTTTCTAGCACACTTTCTTTCTCTTTTACATTACCTCCAAAAGTATCAGTTTGGAATAAACTATCAATATTGATATCTACGTCAACTATACCAACAGCATATTTTCCTAAAGTACCTGACGTAGTACTTACATTGAAGTCCTTGGTCACATCTGTTCCACACTCTCGTGGGACTTCTACCACAGCCAGACTTCTGCTACGCTGTACAACACAAGAAGGGTACAATACTGGATCTTCCGCAGGGCTTACCTCTAATGGAGTGTCAACAACTATGGGACTAGGTATAACCTTCCCTCCTGCCAAGTCGTTCCTCATAAGAAAATCAGCACCTTTAATAGGCAATTCATCCACCACCCCAACTGTGACATAACGAGTTAATAAACCACAATGCAGATATAACCTACACAAGGGAACTGTTACCAGTCCACCCAAACTTCTAACAACCAGTCTATCGGATGTAAAAGTCTTTTCCAATCCAGAAACCTTTCCTTTTACAATTAGACTATTAGAAGAACAAGTGTCCCATACTATCCTAACAGGCACACTTCTACCTAGGTCATCTGACACTGACACAACCCCATCAAACTTGGAAGGAGCAAACTCATTATCTAACTTATCACAATGAGAAACAGGAATTTCCTGCTGGACCTTCCTAATTGCCATATTTGATCCTGAAGATTCGTTCATCCCCTCCTTATAATTACTAGGATATCTTACCTTCATGTGACCAAGCTGGTTACATTTGTAAGCTCCTGACCTCAGACAGACTTCTACTGTATGAGCCAGAGAATTTCTTCTCCTCCGATACATTGCCTGGATATTTCTTAGGTTGTCTTTGACTATGTTGATGTGGTTTAATTAAACTGTAATTCTCAGCAAACACAGCTGCTCTTTGTAAAGTTGTAACCTCACGCTCAAAAAAGTATATCTGAACATCAATAGGAACACCTCTAATGAACTGTTCAATTAAAATGAGCTCCCTATATTCATCCAAGGTAGTGACACTTGCTGCTGTATACAATTTATCATGTAATTTAACAAGATTATGTGAATATTCTATATATGAATGTTAATCAAACTTCTCATATCTACGAAATTTGAGACAATAATATTCAGCCGTAAGCTCATAATCTTTCAGGATACTGTCTTTAGTAAAGTCGTAATCATTACTCTCACTAGATGTTAACGACAAGAAAACAGTTCTAGCTTTACCCTTTAATGACGGCTTCAAAATTACGGGTCATAGACGCTTAGGCCACTTCAAATTAAGGGCAAGTCTTTCATAAAGCATAGAAAACTCATCTGGATCCGCTTCATCAAACAACTGAATCATTTTAGAAGCCTTAAAAACATCAATTACCTGTTCACTTTCATCGCCTTACCTCACGTTATCTTCTCTCGTTCTCTTTTTCTCCAACAGCTCTAATTGATATCTGGGTAAATGTCTAGGAGAAGGCCGCACCCGTTTTTCAAGTATTAACGACAAAAAACGGCTAAAAAAAACAGATTATTGTTGCACATCGCATAGAAACATCAAGAAATTCATAAAAAAGAAAATAAGACTTACTCTTACACACAAAATGTAACCATAAACCTACTACTACAATTATGGGGGACCCCAGTGGGGAGCGGGGTTTTGGGTGGGGGGAGAGGGGCGTCAAATGATTTTCGCAATAAATGAATACTTATCCTTCCACCACCTCTCCCCCTATACCCCTACCTAGCCCTGCGACCCCCCCCCCCCTTAAGGCCACAGTAATTTTCAGGGCACTACCGAACTTAATAAACCCACCTAACCTAGCCTAGGGGCCTTGTACCCCCTACCAGGGGGAGGGGGGGCTCCACCCACCTGCGCCCACCCCCCCCTTTATGGCCATTACCTAACACATCCATCAAACCAAATCCAAAGTGATGGTACTGCCGTATACATCGTTATACTATCACCATTATAATATACTCTATAAATTAATGAAGTTTACCTTAAACTGTTGGTTCATAAAGTTGTGCTGCTGCTTTGAGGAAAACGTGAAGCCGTTGCAAAGGTTCCTTGACATGCAGAATAATTTTTATTTTGTAAAATGAAATTGTGTCTCTGCACAAATCCACTAGTTTTTCCATATTCCCCGAATAAGTTATAACAAATTCATTGTAAGTTCGGAAACAGTCAGGACAAGAATATGGAATTTCAACTTCTTGTGCAACATGAGATGACGTGCTTGCTATGGCCTCTATGTCTAAGAACGAGATGAAATGCCTGGGTAAGATAATGTATTGTCGCGCTGTTGTATTGTCGCGCTGTTATTGGCCAAACATGTATGACGTCATAGTGGGTAGGCGCTGTGATTGGCCAGATGTGTAAGAATTCATAGTGGACTAGTTTGTCTGCGGATTATAGTGGTTACAGGGCTCATTTGAGCAGAAACAATACAGTCAACAATAACAACAGACTTAGAAAAAATCTGGGATGAAGACAAGAGTAGCGTGAGTTTGATCGTTGATATTTCGACTATTATTGATTTTCACTAAATTATCTCACTGGTATACCACTATTTATATACATTCCTACACATTCTAGTAAAAAAAAAATTGAATATCACTGATATCTTCATGCGGCCCTCTCCTAGACATTATCCGAAGTCTGTGCTCGCTTTCCTCTCGTTCTATCCTATCCTTCCTCTCTAACTCTTCACGCTCTCTCTGTCGTTCCTCTCGCTCTTTCCTCTCTTTCCTCTCTTTCCTCTCCAACTCCTCATGCTCTCTCCTCTCTTTTCTATCTCTCTCCTCTTTTTCACAAGCATACTGCAATTCTAACTGTTGGAGAGCTAACTGGGATCCCTCTTCATCTAATAAATCATAAGCTTCCTCAGGCCATGTCTCCTCCTCAACCAAAGCATTTATAAGAAAATTCTTAATCTGAGATTTCCTCCACACCTTTTTAACAGAAATGTCATACCTCACGCTATAGCCAACCAGTCATCCTATCTCATACGATGACTACGCAAATAATGCATACTTGGGTTACTGGAAAATTCACTAATACTGAAAGGATCCATATTCAAAACTATACAATAGAGAAAATTTTAACTTCAAGACTTAAACAAAAGAAAAATAAATGAAAGCATTCACTTTAACAAACCAAATAAATCTTGATACGTAATCTGATTATTCTTAAAGAGCACAGCGCCGTATTTTAACCTTAACACTTCACTTAACGGCAACATACTAATAAAACATACGGAAAAAAATAAATTTATGACAACTTTAGCTTATACCGGTCACTCTGATTTACTCGGTAAAACAGATCCCGGACGGGCCCCCAAATTGTTACGACCATTCACCTCTTAATACTCTTTCCAGCATTTTACTGAGGCAAGTACGAAGCGGAGCTCCAAACGGCCATAGACAATAAATAACAAGACATTTCATGATGCCATAACTTAGATTACTTTCATAACAGAGCTCTTATCCAAATTTAAGTAGCATTAAATTTAAGTTTGATATAAGAGTAAATATATAATACGGAATAAGGAAAACACTACGAAATCTAGTTACTTTACTTAAAATTAATTAAAGATACATATAAAGATAAGGATTACGATGATAACAAGAATAATGAAACCAAAGCAATAACGAATGTAAATTAACGAAACTCCAGGAACGTACATGTGAAATAGAGCGCCCTGATCTAGAGAGGCGAAGTGTAGGCGGGTCATCTGGCAGGAGATAAGCAAGTTTTAGACGATCAATGGAGACCCAGTCTTTTTTGCCACGAATGTTTAGTAGGAATGCTTTCGGACTGCGTCGGATCACAAGGAAAGGGCCTGTGTAAGGGGGCGTTAGTGATGGCTTGCTAGTGTCGTTGCGCAGAGAGACGTACCTTGCAGAGTGTAAGTCTGTCATGATGTGATGCTCCAGTGGGGGCTTGTAAGTCTGGCGGCATGGAGTAAATTTTCCATGACGTGACGTATGCGGTGGAGATCATCGGAGGAGGTTGTAGATGGAAAATATTCGGCAGGGATGGCTAACGGGTCGCCATACACCATTTCAGTTGCCAAGACATCGAAGGCATCTTTAGGAGTGGTCCTTCGTCCCAGGAAGACCCAGGGAAGCTGAGTAAACCAGTTGGAATCCTTGCAGCGGGACATCAAAGCTGCTTTGAAGGTGCGATGAAAAAGTTCAACCATTCCATTGGCAGCGGGGTTGTAGGCAGTTGTCTGATGTAGGGTGATGCCCAGGAGATTCGCTAATGATGTCCACAATTGAAAGCTGAAAGTGGTACCCCTGTCAGAAGTAATATGCTCAGTGATACCAGATCTTGCAATCCATCCTGAGAGTAAGGAAGATGTACATGAGGCCAACGTTGCAGTTTCCAAGGGAATGGCTTCAGGCCAACGAGTGGAGTGGTCGATGACGGTAAACAGGTAATGATGTCCTTGTGTTGTGGGTAGGGGGCCTACAAAGTTGATGTGAATGTGTGCGAAACGATGCTAAGTTTGAGGAAAGGTGCCAACTCCTGAATCCGTGTGTCGATGTACTTTGGAAGTTTGGCAAAAAGTACAGGCACGGAACCAATCCTTAGCATCCTTAGAAAAGCCGTGCCAAAGGAACTTCGTCTTCAGCAGCTGTGCAGTAGGAGGGCACGAGGGATGTGTAAGGCCGTGAATGAAATCAAACACCTACCGGCGCATGGGAGCAGTAATCCAAGGTCGAGGTCTACCAGTACTGTCGTCACACAAGAGGGTGGTGTTGGAGTCTTTGAAGGGGAAGACTTCCCAACGGAGGGACGTGCAGGATGTCCTACATGCTTGATACTCTGGATCCTGTCGTTGGGCTTCAGCCAGGGCGATGTAATCCAATCCCAGTTGAATGGAAGCTAACGTGTTTTTTGACAGTGCATCGGCAACGGGATTCATTTTCCTTGGGACGTATTGAAGGGTGCAATTGTATTCAGCCACGGCGGAGAGATGTCGGCGAATGACGAAGAGCGTACCTTCTAAGAAATGGCGAAAATGACGGACAGCCAAGTGGTCCACCAGCAAATCGCGATCAAAGGTAGAATATCCTGTTTCTGCCTTGGACAGTTTTCCGCTGAAGAAGGCCAATGGGCGGGCGAGCCGTTGACCACCTGCTCGAGTACTGCACCAATAGCGATGTCACTGGCATCGGTGGAGAGAACGAGAGGGGAATGTGGGATAGTAATTGTGAGAGCCGCAGCGGTGGATAGGGCCTTCTTTGCATTGCAAAAGGCCGCTTCTTGAAGGGGACCCCACTTCAGGTCCCTTGAGGGAGGCATAGAGGGAAGCAAGAGTGGCAGCAATGGCTGGCAGAAAACGGTGATAACAGTTGATGATGCCCAAGAATTCCTGCAGAGCTTTGACGGCCGAGGGCATGGGGAAGTCCTGAACGGCTGCTACCTTCTCAGGGAGGGGATAGACTCCTTCAGAAGTGATGCAGTGCCCTAAGAACAACACTTTGTTGGCACCAAAGGCACACTTGTCGTACCAGACAAAAAGGCTGTTTTGATGGAGGCGGTAGCGCACGATGCGCTGGTGACGGAGGTGTTTCACTTTTGAGGAGAAGGACACAACTATGTCATCCACGTAACATACACAGAAGGGGAGGTCCCCTAAGATACCATCCATGAGACATTGAAACGTGGCCCCCTCATTACGAAGGCTAAAACAGGAGTAATTGAAGGTATATATACCAAACGGCGTGGTGATGACGGTGTTGGGTATGTCTTCTGGGTTCATAGGCACCTGATAATATCCCTTCAGGAGGTCGAGCGTAGAGAAAACCTTCCCTTTGTGCAGGTAAAAGGTCACGTCGGTGATGTTTGGGAGGGGGTAGTAATCCGGTTCTGTTTGGATGTTCAGATGCCTGTAATCCCCTCATAGATGGAGGGAGCCGTCTTTCTTCAGAACGATGTGTAAGGGTGACGACAATGGGCTGGAGGCCTTTTGGCAAAGGCCCCTTTCCTTCATTTCGGCGAACGTCTGTCTGGCGGCTGCCAATCGTTCCGGTGCCAGATGCCTGAATTTTGCAAAGACTGGGGGTCCCGTCTTCTTGATATGGTGATAAATACCGTGCTTGGCAGGAACCATGGGCATTTGGCAAAGTTCTGGACGGAAAACTTCCTGGTACGACGTGAGGAAGTGGGTGAGGGCATCCGTGGGTGCGCTGATGTGGAGATCGAGGCTGGAGGGGGCGGGTTGAAGAGGTGTCGACAAGTACGAGTCTGCGTTGACCATTCGTCGGTGGGCAATATCGACCAGAAGGTGAAAATGAGAGAGGAAATCCGCACCGAGGATTGACAATGTGATATCAGCATCGAGAAACTTCCAATTAAATTTACCGTTTCCAAACAATAATGTGAGGTTCTCGTAACCATAGGTGGGTATCGCAAATTCGTTGGCAGCTACCAAGCGGACGTCGGCAGACGTAGAACGTCGTGTCCTGAAGAGTTCGCTTGGTAAAAGAGAACGACAAGCACCCGTTCCTGCATCATTTAAAAAGAAAAGATTAGAAACACTGGAGGCTACCGCCACAAGCGATGGCCTACTTACACGTTTTTGGGCTATTGACAATCCTTGGCACATTTCTTCGCGATTTCCCCGAATCTGTTGTGGTAGTAGCAAAACTGCAGCGGTTTGGAGGCAGTAAGTGGCTGTAGAAGTTGTTGGTAGGGGCGCGAGCGAGTGATGTGTGGTGGTTGGCTCTGTCGCCGCTTCGTCACTTCATGGAGTAGGCGTGTATTTTCTCCGGCATTCACGTCAGCTTCGGTTGACATTAAATAGGCGTTCTCTTCATCAGGAGTGGAGTCGTTGATGGAGGTCTTGAAGTGGCTATCCATAAGGGGGTTGGCTTTGGTCTTCAAGTCCCTTATTGGTAAACTATTGACATCGGGTACGGTAGCGCATACAGGTTCTGGTAAACGGCATATCCAAAGGGCTCGAAGTAGGTTCAACACACGAGGAGAGCCATTTGCAGCAGGTTTTAGGCGAGCGATACTGGTCATTACCCTGAGCGCGAGCGAAGCCCTTTGGTCCCCCAACGGTTGATGAGAGAGCTGACAAATCTTTGCTATATGGGCGGCTGGCGCGGTGAGTACTGTTGCAGAAGGAATGTTTTGAGGGCGTCATATGCTATTGGGGTGTCTCCGTGTTCACAAATCCCGTCAGATATTTCCGGCAAGGTGTCCTCGGGTATCACCACGAAAACATAATCTGCATTGGTGGTTGAGCTGGTCACGCCCTTGATGCAAAACTGGACTTCTGAGTACTGAAACCAAGCAAACGCCTCGCGCTGGCGAATGACTTATGTTTCGATGGGCAGCCGTCGCGCCAACTTCCGTAGAGTCCACCATAGTACCAACGACAGGGGAGCAAGAGGAGTGGATGGCGGGATTAGTGAGTCGACTTCCAGGGTCACTAATGTGACGAGCCGAGAGAAGGTTGTGACTCAAAGACAAGATGAAAGCACTTGAGTGACTTTATTACAGAACACTATTTTATGTAAAAAAAAAAAATCAATGCAACAAGATATTTCTGTTCAACCTTCACCCCACCGGTAAACAGTTAACAGGAAGAAAAACAGACAAATTATTTCAGGTTCTATGCTACAGGAAGTTTCCTGTTCAACTGACATCGCATCGATTAACAGTTAAAAATGAGAAAAACATACAGGTTATTTCAGATCCCTTTTAGTGCGAGATGAGAGCGAAGATACAAGCATAATATATACACAAGATGAAATGTCGTTACAATGTACGATCGTGTGACACACGGTAGGTACTGTATATATATATATATATATATATATATATATATATATATATATATATATATATATATATATATACGTATGTATTTTTGGGCTCAGGTCATGTCGTCCTGAGGGAAGTTCCTTCATTAGTAGCTTCCTAGGTATATTTGACTATAGTGATATATCCCAGAGAAAATACCAAAGGTATCCCCGAATTCTAACTCCTAGAGCGACTATCCCTTAACAAGGGATATCGTGTAATATGAGCGGACGTATTCTTAACACGTCTCATAGCTATCTACACCCATAATAGTGTTTCCACTTCGAGGAAGAAAAGTGGCAAGAATCTAAGAGCATCGTTAAAAAGGCGACACTCCTGTTGCACTGTAAATAGTGTGCCAAATCGGTACCGCCCGGCACCACCAAGCCATTCTTTCTACCGTAGCTTTGTTGACCGGTCTTATCCCATGTTATCTCTGGCTATTTTGGAGTTTTTTCGTTGCTATGATGCCTTCACCAGCCTTTTCTGCTTCTTGAGAGTTAAGTAATATCTTTGAATGTGTAAATGTAGCTTTAGCTAGTTTTACTCTTTGATTGATATCGTAATTTACATAAGAAGAGGTGTTGCCAGCCAGATGGCGTCATGGACGCAGTAGTTCTTTGTTGTACTTTTAGTTAGCCAGAACGACTTTCCCGGCATTTTTGCTTCAATAACTTTAGCTATTTAGATTTTTTGTTAGTGATTTTTATATTATATCATTGTTGTCGTGGATTTGGCCATTATTATCGAGCCTCACAAGTGCTAGGCTTCCTAGTCTAGGCACCCACACACTTCATGCATTAAATAACCTTTCCTGGTAAAGTTTTATTGAAGCTCAGGCAATATTCTATACAATTTTGATATTACTGCATAAGATTTTCCTCTTCCAAGATAGTATACAGAGAGTTTTGGTGAACGATTCTCATTGCTCCTAGACTACTAGCCTAGGGGCGTTAGTATACTTTCATACATGTCCCCAATTGCTCTTGTATTGTCTTCTAAGGGAGACTGACGCCTCCTATATCTTTTAAGTCAATACTAATCTCATGGCGAGAATTAAGAGCAATTCCCCTTCCCTCTGATTAGCCTAGGCTATCCTCAGTTAGCTTTACTGTGAACTGAGTTCTGGCAAAGTTTACTGGGTTTTTCGTTTCTCTCTCTTAACCACTGAGTCGGTTTTGAGTCTAGAACGGGACATCAGAGTGAAAGTCTGTGTTAGACATCTTACTGTCTTGGTGAAATGATTTTCCAAGTCTGGTTAAGTTGTCTTTACAGGAAGCTAGACCTCTCTAGACCATACATGGAGGTTTTTGTATAACAATTTCCCCTTCCTTAGTCTAGCAGACAGTTCTGTGCTATTAGATCTTAGACCGAAGAAATTTTTTCTTCCTTGCCTAAGATATCTGGTACGAGATTCTGTTCTCTTGCGAGATTGTGTCCTGTGTGCCGCTTTCTCACTTGACTAACACAACCTGGAAAATAATTTCCCCTACTTTAGGTTACTTTATGAGATCAGAATCCTTCAAGTTAGGTAATGCCTTCGGGTATTACCTTACTGAAAAGACATTTACCCCATCCCCTCTGTCTCTTTTGTGTTGGATGAACCATCACCCTCCCTGGTAGTCGTTCTATATATGACACTTCGGGTAATCTATAGAATTTGCCTGAGGTTCCCTGTCTTGGACTGCCTTCCATAGCCCATATGGATGGGATATGGTTGAGTAGAAGCCCGAATATGATTCCCCCTTCCACTTGAACCCTCATTCTGGATGTAGGCTGGCAAGGGTGAGCCTTTGCCTTCCTCTCTTTTTCTCTGACTTTCCTTATACGGGGCCGACCGCCGGCAGCTAGTTGCTGCCGGCGGCCATGTTGGGTGTCCGTCAGCTGACAGTTGCTCTGCCGCCACTTGCCGTGGGCATCACTGATCGACGATCCAACGACAGTGGATATACTATGACTGGCTGCTGGCAACTAAGTTGTTGGAATGTCTAGACATTTGCCGCCGGTTGTCGTCGGGTCCTACTTAATAGAGGGATCCTTTGGCTGCCGGCCGGCAGAGCCGCTGCTGGCGACCTGCCGCCCATTACTGCCTTCAATACCCCAGTACAGGCTGGCATATGCCGGCAGGCCCGGCATATGCCGGCAGGCCCGACAAATGCCAGCAGGCCCGGCATATGCCGGCAGGTCCGACATATGCCAGCAGGCGCAGCAAGACTGGCGGCATGCTGCCGCCAGTCAGTGCTGTAGCCTAAAAAAGTTTTTCCAACCTACAAGGTACTTCATGGCCAGCCTATTGTGAGACCATCACATATAAGAGAGAGATTTTATCTACCTTTTAATGGTCATCAACCATTATTTTGATCCCCAATATTGAACCTGGAAGACTGTGTTAAGAAAACACTATAACAAAGGATATCATCTTCCCCTGAAAAAATTGTTAAGAATTTAGTGTTTAATATCGGAGGAGGTCATAGTAATGGGCTGGACAGGAAACACATGGAGGTGTCTTTCCTATTTTCTAGCTTACTCTATCTAAGCTAATAATATTAAAAATATGTTTGCTGAAATCTGAGAATTTCACCGAATACTTTTATGCTTTCTTTCTTCACAGGAGTAGCATCCCAAGTGTGGGAACAACTTTTGTAGGGTCCGTAGTAAGAACTTCTACGGCCATGATGTGTGCAGGGCCCATGCTTGCTGCGCAGTCACCAAGGGGTCTCTCAAGTACTGGGACCCACAGGTATGTACCGTTTGTGACAAACTGGTAAAAGAGGCCTTTGATGATCAAAAGTCTACTGAGTCAAGGGATGCAGCAAGGGACATGCTGCGAAAATGAGTCATGGGTTTTCAGAAGAACACCTCTGGCCCATACCTTCCTAATGAAAGGATGAAGGATGGTCTTTTTCCTACGGCATCTTCGGATGCAATCGTTCCCCAGGCTCGACCTGAGATTCCCCTAGTTCAGATTCCGGTAGAACCTGACATATCGGATACCTTACAGGGCATCCAATTGAAGGATAACATGTCTGTTGTCTCGGAGGACACTGAGAACAATCTCCTAGTGGAGGAACTGGATCAGGAGGATGACATACCTCCTGAGGCTGAAGTCGAGAGAACCGAAACGATTTCGGTATCAGCAGCCGCGGTGACTAAGCCGGTGCCTTCGACTTCCTCCACTGCACCGCAGTTAGATTCCATCACGAGTACGTTGCACTCGTTCCTGTCTATGGTGCAGGACATTCAGAAGAAATCGTCCGAGAAAGAAGCCTTTCTTCGGACGGAAATGCATCAGCTGGTTGCAGCACGTTTAGCCCCGAGGAAGCTAAACGTCAAGGATCTCCCCGCTTTCTCTGACGTTAACCAATGGAGATACGCAGAGCATATGCCAATGTCAGGGGGGAAGATCTTCCTCTCAGAGAAACTAGGCACTGTCCCAGTAGGGGAAATTGAGTTTTGGCCCAGCAAAGGGGCCTACAGGATTGCTATGTCCATTTGAGGACGGAACCTGCATCCAAGGAGGAGACAGAGTCGAAGGAGACAATTGTCCTCGAACTCTCTAAGGCCCCGGCATTATATACGACCACCTTGAAAGAGAGGGCCTTTACTAGCTCCAAGGTGCCAGCTCTCAGCAAAAAACACCCGTCCTTTACTGCTCACCCCAAACGTGCCTTCCCCTTTATGGACAAAGTGTGTAAGTCAGCCTTAAAGGCAATCGAGGCAGGGAAACCTTGCCCTACACTGGAGGAGTGTAGACCCTTTTCCCTCGCTTTTCTATCAGACGATAAAGACTGGAAGGATGTCCACAACACCTTCACAGTTGGGAAGCTGAAGGCAGATATTGCTGGACGACAGTTCGGCAAAGACCTCCCGAAGCTGTCAGATTCTCTCCTGAACAGGGAACAGGAGACTAAAGAACGTCTTGCTGCTGCCATGTACCTGCAGACTGGCCTAGAGATTATGGCAAGCATCCCGGACAACCCAGACATGTACATGGTCTTTGCCAAATCTCATTTGGCGACAGTCACCAAGGACCAGTACAATTTTATCAAAGCCCGTATGGCTTATAGAGAGTTCGTGTTTGCCTCAGCTGCAGTGAGACACTAACCAAGGAAGCTGATAGCTTCCAATATTTGGGGAAAAGACCTCTTCCCAAGTGAAGTGGTCAAAGAAGTCGTGGACAAAGCAGCTATGGAGAACAGGAATCTCCTCTCCAAATGGGGCTAGTCATCTAAAAGGAAATCTTCTGCTGATGAGGGTCCCCAGCCGAAGAATAAATCAAAACGAGCAAGAGTGCCCTCTCAGCCAAGACACCAGTAACAGCTTCCCATGGCCACTGTGCCCCAGAAGGTGCACAACCAACCACCACCTTCTAACTGTTGCCCCAAACGTTGGCGACCCAATCGCCTGTGTGCACCCCAGTATTTGAAGCGCAGTCGACATCCTTTAGGCCTAAGTCTCGAGGTTCCTTTCGAGGATCCTCTAGACGCCCCTTCAGAGGTAGGGGCAACAAAGGTGGACGTGGCCAAAGAGGTAAATCCTGCAACCAGCACTTCAAGTGAGATGCTACCGGTAGGAGGGAGACTTCTTCTCTTCTGTGATCGTTGGACCTTCGATCCCGGGGACCACAGCCTAATCAAGAACGGACTAGGGTGGAGTTGGAGCTCAACTCCACCAAACTTCACCCAATTCTTCAACCACTCAACCCCCCTATTAGAAGATTATATTCAGGAACTCCTGAACAAAAGAGTTATACGGGAGGCAAAGTCCATCAGATTCCAAGGAAGGCTGTTTTGTGTTCCGAAGAAGGATTCGGAAAAGCTCAGAGTCATTCTGGACTTATCACCACTCAACAAGTTCATAGTGAACCACAAGTTCAGAATGCTGACGCTTCAACACATAAGGACCCTGTTGCCCAAACGGGCATACACAGTCTCCATAGACATGACGGATGCGTACTGGCACGTTCCAATCAACCGTCAAGTATCCCCCTACCTTGGGTTCAAATTACAGAAAAGAAAGTATGTTTTCAGAGCCATGCCCTTCGGTCTAAACATAGCTCCAAGGGTATTCACCAAGCTTGTGAATGCAGTCATTCATCAACTACGCCTGAAAGGAATCCAGGTAGAAGCCTACCTGGACGACTTTCTAGTGTGGGCAGCATCCGAGGAAGAGTGCATGCAAGCCTCCAAGGAGGTGATCCAGTTCTTGAAACACTTAGGATTCAAGATCAACTTGGAAAAGTCTTGACTTTCTGCAGCTCAAAAGTTCCAGTGGCTAGGCGTCCACTGGGACTTACAGTCACACTGCCTTTCCATTCCATCAAAGAAGAGGAAAGAGATAGCAGGATCTTTCAAAAGACTCCTTCAATCCGACAAGATATCAAGAAGGCAACAGGAGAGAGTGTTGGGGTCCCTCCAGTTTGCCTCAGTGACAGATCTAGTATTGAGAGCACAATTAAAATATGCATCACGAGTTTGAAGAAATCTACAAAGATCGATACCAAATCGTCTGCGATCACTACTCAAGCCATGGTCGGAGGCCAAGAACCTAAAGAGCAAGGTGCCTTTGAAACCACCTCCACCGGCAGTCACCGTTCACAAGGACGCCTCAAAGGAAACTGGTCTCCCCTCTTCAAAACCTTCCACATCAATTTTTTGGAAGCCATGGCAGTTTTTCTTTCTCTGAAGAAACTGGAACTTCGCTGCTCAATCCACATCCGTCTGGTTCTAGACAGCGAAGTCATAATGAGATGCCTAAATCGACAAAGCTCGAGATCGCCACACATAAATCAAGTGATACTGGCCATCCTCCGTCTAGTGAAGAAGAAGAGATGGCACTTGTCAGCAGTCCACCTTCAAGGGGTCCGCAATGTGACAGCGTCCCTAGACGCAAGATCATTCTCTTTCATAATACGCAAAGTCCCAGACTGCAGATAGACCTCTTCGCAACGAGCGGCCATAAGAAGCTACCCAAGTATGTAGCCCCATACGAGGATCCTCTATTGGAAGCGATAGATGCAATGTCCATAGATTAGAACAGATGGTCCAGGATCTACCTGTTCCCTCCAACCGACCTTTTGCTGAAAGTCCTCGACAAACTGAGATCCTTTCAGGGGACGGCAGCAATAGTGGCCCACAAGTGGACCAACAGTGTTTGGTTCCCTCTGATAATGGAACTACGCCTAAAACTGATCCCGTTGCTGGACCCAGTTCTGACTCAGCTTCATCAACAAAAACCCTGAACCTTCATCTCATGATTTTCTCGCCCTAGCGGTCAAGAAACGATTCGGGATTTCTAGAGACAGTATTAACTTCTTAGAAGAATACGAGTCAAAGTTTTTCACTTAGCATCAACCCTGAACAGATTGCTCGCTGAAAGACTGGATTCAAAAGGTGATATTTTTATTTGCACTAGCCTCAGGAGCCAGAGCTAGCGTAATAATGGCCCTCTCGAGAGATGAAAGGCACATTCAGTTCACAGAATGCGGAAAACTGAACCTCTTTCCGGACCCGTCGTTTCCTTCCAAGAACGAGCTGCCCACTAAGAGGTGGGGTCCCTGGAGAATCTGCCCTCTGAAGGAAGAGGCATCCCTCTGCCCAGAGGAATGCCTGAAGGTCTATCTTCATAGAACTTCAGACTTTAAGGGAGGTCAGCTTTTCAAGGGAGAGACTTCTGGTTCAACGTTATCTTTGAAACAGATAAGGGCGAAAATCACCTATTTCATACGCAGAGCGGATCCAGACAGTACACCCACAGGTCATGATCCGAGAAAAGTTGCCTCATCTCTGAATTCTTTCAGATGATGTCGTTTGAAAGCCTTTGCACTTTTACTGGATGCAAGTCATCCAGAGCTTTCTTCAAATACTACGCGAAGCAATTTCAGGAAGATGATTTCATGTGGTGGCGTCAGACAGTATGATAAAACCTGCTGCTTGATTACTGCGAAGAAAATTGCACTATTTGGGACTCTTAATGAACGGTGTACATGATAGACTCTTAATGCATATCATGTTCAGTATTGTGTTTAATGATGACACTATAGACTGTTCTATCTACACAGGTGACATTAAGCACAACAGACTGACACAAGTGCCAGGCATACTTACATGCACAGTGTTCCTAGTAACAACATAATACATAGTGAAATTTCATATTTCCCTTTGAGTGGCTAAAGTTTCCTTTTCAGGTGAAACTTATTTGATTTTGTTATTACCATTTATGCTTTTATGCGGAACTGCTCTGCGTAAAATATAATTGAATACAACCAAGATCTCTATTTTGAAATAAACAATAGAAGGAATATTTGCGTCTCTTTCGCCTCAAATATTTTGATTAAAAATAAAGTCAGAGCATTCTTGATTCTTTTAATACTGAAGAATATATTGGGGAACTAAGGTTAAGGCTGTTCTAAGCAAACAAGTAAGAACTGATTGTACTAGACTGTTTAATTTACTGAATCGAAATTTCCTACACGTATATAAACCTGTCTGTCTCTTTACAGCCAGACTCGGGAGGTATCAGTAACCTATACAGATCTATACCATCTAAGAACAAACTATGCTTTATGTATATGATGACACTAATACACAAACTGTTTGCTAGATTGTTCCTTTAACTCACAATCCTCTAGTTTTTTCCTAGATTCTATCCAGACTCCTCCCTGTAGGGGGCAGGAACGACTGACATAGTTCTGATCAGTTGATTGATGTATAACGGTAACATCTAGCGTCGCTAGGTCCAGAAGACCAAAAAGGAAATGATTATCCCAAGATAAACGGCACCATTGAAAATCCACAGATACAATAATACTCTGGTAAACTTCCATCAGGACGACATGGCCTGAGCCCAAAAAACGGATTTTGAAACGAAGCGAACAATCTATTTTTGGGTGAGGTAGCCATGTCGTCCTGATGGACGCACCCTCTTTTTGACAAAAGGGTAATGAATCCGTCCCTATGGTACTGTATCTACAACACCTACGAAGGTACAAAGAATGGCTTGGTGGCGCCGCGCGGTGGCGATTTGATGCACTATTTACAGTACAGTAGAAATGTTGCCTTTTTAATGACTCTCCTATATTCTTGCCACATTTCCTTCTCGAAGCGGAAACGCTATTAGGGGTGTAGATAGATCTGAGACGTGTCAAGAATACGTCCTCTGATATTACGCGATATCCCTTGTTAAGGGATAGTCGCTCCAGGAGTTAGAATTCTAGATGCCTTTGGTAAATTCTCTGGGATATATCACTGTAGTCAAATATACCTAGGAAGCTACTAATGACGGAACTTCCATCAGGACGACATGGCTACCTCACCCAAATATAGATTTTTCGCTTCGCTTCAAAATCTGTTTTATATATATATATATATATATATATATATATATATATATATATATATATATATATATATATATATATATATATATATATACATATATATATATATATATATATATATATATATATATATATATATATATATATATATATATATATATATATATATATATATATATATATATATATATATATATATATATATATATATATATATTACTAGCAGAATGTAATTCCAATGTATTTGCTTTCAACATAGATTAATATTCTCACTGACTAGTAATCGCATTGTGGATATTTGATATAAAATATTTAGAGATTTTCTAAAGCTGCTCTACTCAGAAAAAAGAATGGATTCATCCTCTGTTCATAGTCTGACACGTAAATAAACACAAAAACATAGAGAGTCAGTCCTTCGTGACTATTCAAATGATAATTCGAACTATGAATGAAAATATAACTGTTGCGTAGTTCCTCTCCTCTGTTTGTAAACGATTTTTGTTTATAGTGCGTCACTCCTTTTAGGTCCTGTTAATCTTCCCACGAATGATGGATCTGAAAGAAGCGCACGAAGAAATAGAAAATCTTATAATTAAAAACTTTATTCAAACATTTCTCAGTCAATAATGTTAAATCATTTTTCATTCTGTGTAAAGAACAAAAATGTCAGCTCTTTTATAATTTCCTGATCTAATTATTGGAAACACCTCTCAAAAGATACTACCACTAGAGAGTTATGGGGTCCTTTGACTAGCCAAACAGTATTACATTGGATCTTTCTCTCTGGTTACGGTTCTTTCCCTTTGCCTACACAGACACCGAATAGTCTGGCCTATTCTATACAGATTCTCCTCTGTCCTCATACACCTGACAACTCTGAGATTACTAAACAATTCTTCTTCTCTCAAGGGGTTAAGTACTAAACTGTAATTGTTCAGTGGCAATTTTCCTCTTGGTAAGGGTAGAAGAGACTCTTTAGCTATAAGCAGCTCTTCTAGGAGAAGGACACTCCAAAATCAAACCATTGTTCTCTAGTCTTGGGTAGTGCCATAGCCTCTGTATCATGGTCTTCCACTTTCTTGGGTTAGAGTTCTCTTGCTTGAGGGTACACTCGGGCACACTGTTCTATCTAGTTTTTCTTCCTCTTGTTTTGTTAAAGTTTTTATAGTTTATATAGGAAATATTTATTTCAATGTTTTTGTTGTTCTTAGAATATTTTATTTTTCTTTGTTTCCTTTCCTCACTGGGCTATTTTCCCTGTTGGAGCTCCTGGGCTTATAGCATCCTACTTTTCCAACTAGGGTTGTAGCTTAGCATTTAATAATAATAATAATAATAAAAAGAATATCTTCTTTTTAACCAGAAAGATTTTTTATTATTTTTCATTGATTACATCCGTACTTTCACTAATTTGTTATAGCTAATATTTCAATTAAGATTTAAAAGAACTGGATTTAGTTCGGTACAATATTTTTGACACATTTTGACACAAGATTGGTGACTTTTAAACCCACCATATCCAGAAAATTAACTGAAATATTTGTTCAAAAGTTGGTAATATTATTATATTATTCTTTTTCAATATTAATAGATTAGAAGAAATAAATTTTTTTCTTACAAATTTGATTTTATTCATTTTACCATTAACATTTCCTGGTTATGAGGACTAAAGTAGTAATTCCAGTAATTTCCTCTTTTGTAACGATGCCTCACAAAACAGATCGAACACAAATTACGCAGAAAAATGCTCAACTTTCATCCATTTTCCTGCAATTATAATACCTTTGTTTTTTTTTATCGAAATAAGAAATATTAGAAAAAAAAATATCCACTAATCTGCAATCTGTATATATTTTTTGGCCGCTTCCAAGTGGAATATCTTCACTACCATCCAGGTTTTCCATGACCTATAGCATCCCCTGCTAATATAAAAAAAACAGTTTTTAAAATCATTCCCTTACATATCACCTTTGAAAATCAACGCAAACCATCAACATTTGTTTATTTTTTTTATACATTTCGCATCATAATCGGGCAAATTATTTCAATAGTTTACTGGAGGTTTTTGAAAATTGACAGTTCGTTGTTTGCCATTGATTTTAATACTACTTGTTGATATCTATCTATTAAAGCAACCAGTTATTGCATATTCATGTATATAACAGACAGTTGCTTGTCTCAGTGTTTTCTTGAATTTGTTTTCTGTTATTATCATGCTAAACTATATTCTATTAAGTGAGAGCCATTTTTAATGCCTCTAAGTTTTTAGATGCATTGTTCTTCTTTCTCATTAAAATTTATTAAAATGTAATAAAATGTATTAAAATTTATAATTTTCCAATATATTTCACAATATTCCTGAGAAAACGGAATCTTCATCGTTAAACTCGTTACAAGTTTAGTATTATATACCTGCTTTGACTTTTCAAATTTTTTTAAGTGGCTGGTTTTTTTATATATATTTTTAACAAAGTCACGACAAGTGATTTATATTGTGTACTGTTCTTGACATTTCTTATGAAAGAAAATTAAAATGTTAAGGAATATCAGCTCATATTTACCCTTAACAGATTGCTATAATAGATTTACATTACTGGTCATCCTGTATTCATAGGATTTTTTACAATTTAAAGGTTTAAAGACCGCTTATGAATAGCAGAGGCAGGGAGGTGTCAATGCATTACCTAGCAGGAAAATGCCTTTGAGACAGGTCATATGCTGTATACACATGATCACCGCACAAGTCCCCTCTCCACTCAAGCTAGAACCAGGGAGGGACTGGCAATGGCTGCTGATGACTCAGCAAGTAAACCTGTAGGCACACACAAACCTTCCATCCTTAACCCACACGGATGGTGAGGTTGTATACACTACAAGAAACCATCGAGCTTGAGCATGACTCGAATCCCAGTCCATCAGCTCATCAGGGAGAGATTCCCAAAGGGGCACCACAACCCTTCAATGTTTTTTTTTTTTTTTTTTTTTTTTTTTTTTTTTTTTTTTTTTTTTTTTTTTTTTTCTAAGGAGATTGGTTGCAACATAATTCCCGTCTCTAGGTTATATTTCTCTTTTATTGCTGAGCTAAGAATTTCTTTCCCTTCTTATTTCCGAGGTTTATAGCCTTCCTTCTTTGTAAAAAGAATTATTGGTTCGATACTTAATGTGACGAAAGATAATAGTCTTGCTCTGCCTGATTCATTACTTTTATTTTCTACTGTTAAGGGGTTTGTAATGGGTATTTTATACATAGAGAAATTATTAGTGAAAAACAATCTTTATATCTAGATGTTAATGTATTTAAATACAGTAATTGTAACAGTACTGAACATAATCCAGTCTGAATAAAATTCCAGTGACATCTATGCGTTTTAGTGGTTAATTCTATTTTTAGCCACACTTAAAAAACCCTAATTTTAATTGGAAATTCACCGTAAAACTATACTGTTCTCAGCCGTATTTCAGTAAAATACAGGCGACCGTAATTTGTACCGTACTTTATTATTTATTACGGGTTGGTGACTGTAATATCACTCCTTCTCTTCAAAGTATCGGATTTTAAAATGGCAAATGTCTGGCAACATTCATGACAGGAGAAAGAAGCGGAACCACAGTGTCAAGAAAAGAAATTAGACTTGCTGCACATACGGGTAGTAGAGGTG
>NC_090730.1:36745685-36753185 GCF_036898095.1 Palaemon carinicauda
GTATCTTTTCGGTATCATCAAGTTAAGTAAAAACAAGAAACAATTACCCTCCGTTTTTAGTGTGATTACCACTGACCTAGAACATCAGTCCGTAAAATGGTCACGATAAGGGTCAATGAAAGTTATGATTATTTTGTCGAAGCAGAAGCGGAGTATTCCATGTTGTTCTAAAGCTAATGTCAATTGTAATGCAGATTGTCTGAAACATAAATTTATCAAATTTTCGATAAAGTAATAGTTACTATATTAAAGAGAACATATTTCAAGAAGGAGGAAAATTATTCTGAACTTGGTGACATTTGTGATTAATGTTTTGTTTATGACACCAATATTAGGCAGGTTTGTTTGGGATATTGTTCCATTGATGCTCTATTGTAGAAAAGAAGGAAACACCAACTTCTTAAATTTAGGTTCTTATCAACCAAGTGCTTAACAACATAGAGGATAAAAAATCGAATTTTGTGGAAAACAGACAGCCTGACATGAGGTCGGTGTCTACAGTGACATAATGAGGCCAAGTTAGCGATATTCATAAATGTTGATATATTACAGGAGACAGAAATAATTGTTACTTGATGGAAGCACCATAACTTACATGAACATAGACAAAATAATATATATATATATATATATATATATATATATATATATATATATATATATATATATATATATATATATATATATATACATACATATATATATATATATATATATATATATATATATATATATATATATATATATATATATATATATATATATATATATGTATGTATGTATATGCATATACATATATATATATATATATATATATATATATATATATATATATATATATATATATATATATATATATATATATATATATAGTAAATAATAATTTTTACCTACAAGTAGTGGCAGTGGTGAAAGTTAACAAAGGTTTGCTTTGTTTTAGACATTTTTGAAGAACTATAATCAGAATAAGCATAGATATAATGAGTTTTTCACTAATGCATCCAATAAATTGTTATTAAATTAATTAACATTTATTTCTCATTAACTTGTAATTGCTGTTATCAGTTAAGTGCGTGTCTCACGTAAGCCATATGCAATTGTTGATAAATAAATGGAAAAGTTAATGCATAAAAATAAAATGTTAGTATTATTATGATAAATTTTACAAATCCTGCATTAACAGTCAAATACTATTTACAGATGGGAAGATAACTGTAAATCCTTCAAAAAAAAAAAAGAAAAAAAGAAAATCAAATAAAAAAAATAAAAGGGAGAAGGAGGCTAGATACCATTTGATGCTCGTGAGAGGGAGCTGGCCAATTACTTAAAAGAAAAGTTTTTAAGTTAAGATAACCTTTCCAGGTGTATTATGTCAAATTAACCTTTACGTAGTTATATGATAATAGTGTGTTCGTCCCCTCATAAAATGACGAATAAATATCTAGATAGATATGCACACACATACACAGATTCAATCCATATATCATAATCATCATCATCTCCTCCTATGCCTGTTGATGCAAAGGCCCTCATATATATATATATATATATATATATATATATATATATATATATATATATATATATATATATATATATATATATATATATATATATATATATATATATAAATATATATATATATATATATATATATATATATATATATATATATATATATATATATATTATATATATATATATACACACACACACATATATATATATATACATACATATATATTATATATATATATATATATATATATATATATATATATATATATATATATATATATATATATATATCTATATATATATATATATATATATATATATATATATATATATATATATATATATATATATATATATATACATACATTCATTTGCTCTTCATTATATAGTTTAGAAAACAAATATTTTAGAAAATTCTCCTGAAAATAGAGCAGTAAGAATCTGCAAACAATTTTGAGAGTAGTGCTAACAGAAGGGACAATAAGAAAGTGCTATAGATAACATATCGAGAATCTTTTTCCGCCAATATTAAAAAATAATACAATGGGGACATCTGGATTGTATAGGCGCAAAATATTCATGAAACCGAAATTGGGTCGACTTGGGAATCTCACTTTCTTGATTTCGTGTTTGTTCTTGTTTTTTGTTTTCTTGCTTATTATTAATCTTAACAGGAGCATATCGACGAAAGGTTTGAGTCGGGGGGGGTTAGAACTAGAAGAGAGAGAGAGAGAGAGAGAGAGAGAGAGAGAGAGAGAGAGAGAGAGAGGAGAGAGAGAGAGAGAGAGAGAGAGAGAGGGAGAGAAAGAGATAACATATATATATATATATATATATATATATATATATATATATATATATATATATATATATATATATATATATATATATATATATATATATATATATATATATATATATACATACATTCATTTGCTCTTCATTATATTAAAAAATAATACAATGGGGACATCTGGATTGTATAGGCGCAAAATATTCATGAAACCGAAATTGGGTCGACTTGGGAATCTCACTTTCTTGATTTCGTGTTTGTTCTTGTTTGTTTGTTTTCTTGCTTATTATTAATCTTAACAGGAGCATATCGACGAAAGGTTTGTGTCGGGGGGAGGTTAAAACTAGAGAGAGAGAGAGAGAGAGAGAGAGAGAGAGAGAGAGAGAGAGAGAGAGAGAGAGAGAGAGATAACATAAACATAGAATGTAGTTGGGCGTATGTAAGGGTCGGCGATTTATCAATTTCCATTTGATGATCAATGAAGTTCCAAATTGTTTCAGAAATCAAAATGGAAACGATTATCCATTATCAGCATCTGTGATAAGAGTGGCAATTACTTACTTTTTATTTTTATCTAAATATTCTCCAATGCCATGTTTCCTTTTTGGAAGCTATTGTCTAAATTTAACTAGAAGATTTCGCTAACATACATGATGAGACGCAAAGGAGGCTGCTGAAACGTACTTCTTAACGACATTATTCTCGATCAGCACCTTCCACGGAAGTTGGTGATTTAAACGAAGCTTCGAAGTTTACAAGTTATTTTTACTATGTCAAAGTAACGTAATTTTATGAAGTAAACCTTCATTAGAAAACACTTAACTATAAATGAATTGAAACTAGCCAACATTATTATACCATTCCAGAGTCATTAAAGACCGTCATCTTAATCAAAACCATTTGTTCCCCCAATGCCTTCATGAACAAGACCGATTTATGTTCAGTCTGGGTAATCATCAGAGGAACGCGCCAGCTCTGTTGGACACTTACATGCAGATGGCTAATCTTTGGAACTGCCACAGAGAACAAATCTGCCCTCTTTCCTTGACTCCTTGCTTTGAAAACGCCAAATTTCTTCATTAGGAGTTTGTCCATTTGGGCTTTCTCTCTCTCTCTCTCTCTCTCTCTCTCTCTCTCTCTCTCTCTCTCTCTCTCTCTCTCTCTCTCTCCGTTCCTGGAGGTGGAGATGCTTGAAGACATTTTGCAACCGTTTCTTCTCCATATATTTACTGACTTATAACTTTAAAACAAGAACCTTCACGGTTGAGTTTTTCCTATAATCTTATTAACTCAACGAATTTTCGATGAATACATGTTACGTCTCCTGAGGTATAAAAAGTAGTTATGACAATAATAATAATAATAATAATAATAATAATAATAATAATAATAATAATAATAATAATAATAATAATAATAATAATAATAATAATAATAATAGTAACATGTTGATGTTAATGATATATATTGATGTAATTATTGATAGTTTTATGGTAGTTCAATAACACGAATAATAAATATCTCGGTAACTTATCTCATTCATGGAATGATGTCAAGTATTTTGTTGGAAGTTTTCGTTATAAAAAAAAAAAAAATTATAATACAAGAGACGAATCTAAGTTCGTAATATGCCGTTGCACAATTTTAAATAGTCGGTGTATCTATTTTTTAAGAATTTATTGACAGGAAATATAATGATAGAAGTAGTAGTAGTAGTAGTAGTAGTAGTAGTAGTAGTAGTAGTAGTAGTAGTAGTAGTAGTAGTAGATCATTTCATTTTTAAAAAGTCTCTAGTTAACGTTCGATCTCGTCACTGTTTTTTTGGAGAAATTTAGATGGTAAGTGAATTTCCATGGATGTCTTCTGGTGAATTAAAAATAAGAAAATGGAAGGCAGACTTTTTTTTAGCACACCCGTTCTCACACACAAACTCGCACACAGACGTGCATATATATATATATATATATATATATATATATATATATATATATATATATATATATATATATATATATATATATATATATATATATATATATATATATATATATATATGTATATATATATATATATATATATATATATATATATATATATATATATATATATATATATATATATATATATATATATATATATATATATATATATTATATATATATATATATATATATATATATAATTTTGCATATTTAGACTTGTTTTTCATATTCAAATAAGCCATATATTTTTTAAACATTAGTTTCTGGATTCTCTCAACGACTTCGGGATCAGACCCCCAGGCGAAATCACTCAAAGACATTAGTTTTTTACCGTCCGGGAGTCAAACCCTGGTCCGGGAAACTTGTATAAACATTGACTTACCACTTGGCCACGAAGAAAGATAAAATTCAATGAAAATTCTTCTGTACTTGTACCTGTCGAATTCAAGTTATTTTATATTTAGAATGGACATCAACCCATCTTATTCATCGAAGCTAATTGGTATGTTTGTGACTTGGCATTCGATTAATGTTAAATTTTGCACATTTAGACGTGTTTTCCATATTCAAATAAGCCATATATTTATTATAAATTAATATCTGGATTTTCTTAACGACCGCGGGATCAGAGCCCCAGGCGAAATCACACAAATTTAAGAGTTTCTTACCGGCCGTGAATCGAACCCTGGTCCGGGGGAGCTTGTATAAACATTAGCTCTCTGGTACTTTTAGGATGAACATGAAATTTAAAAATCAGAAAATAATGGAATTACATTTAATACCTTTTAGAGGATGAACTATAATAGTGTGATACGATAGAACAGTAAAAATACTCAAGGAGCAATAAAAAATGAAAACGATGTATCGCAAGATGTTTAATGAAATATGGTGTTAACATGGAAAAGGGGTTATAAACAAATAAAAAAACTACAAAATATTATAGTTGGTGTCATAAAATTGTAATATATATATATATATATATTATATATATATATATATATATATATATATATATATATATATATATATATATATATATATATATATATTATATATATATATATATATATATATATATATATATATATATATATATATATGTATGAATAGATAGATAGAAAGATAGATAGATAGATAACTACACAATATCGTGTTTAAATAAAAAACAAATTTCTACCTCGTACTTGGTATCGAACGCTGGCCCGGTCTAATGAAAGGCCAGGTCGATACCAACCATGCCACGAGAGGCCTTAAAAGAAGTAGGATCCTAACTGATCATCTGCAGTTCAGGATTTACCTGGCGAGACAGATTAGCAGTTAGGTTTCGATTTCTTTTAAGGCCTCTCGTGGCATAGTTTGTATCGACCTGGCCTTTCATTAGAAGGGGCCAGCTTTCGATCCCAAGCATTAGATAGACATATATATATATATATATATATATATATATATATATATATATATATATATATATATATATATATATATATATATATATATATGTATATATATATGTATATATATATATATATATATATATATATATATATATATATATATATATATACGTGTGTGTTTGTTATATTTATATATCACTCCACATATGAATTAAAAAAAGGTGGATAGAACATGAGTAATCTCATCTTTACTGTTATACGACTTCAACGTTGAGAAAATATAACGTTGTTTTGATTTTAGCATTTCACTGGAATATTCCGAGGTCATCCTAGAGTTGGCAAGAAGTTATTCCGATATCCGTATTTGTAGTATTATATGCTCATATAAAAAGCGATCAGAAATTTGGGATAATATAGGATATTTCCTTTTAGATATATGAATATATATTTGACATGAATAGGACTTATTTTATAAAAATGTGAAAGTATTAAATTTTGTTCAGTGGCTTCTCTCCACTTCGTAAGGGTAGAAGAGACTCTTTAGCTATGGTAGGCAGCTCAGCTTTTCTAGGAGAAGGAGACTCCAAAATCAAACCATTTTTCTCTAGTCTAGCGTAGTGCCATAGACTCTGTATGATTGTCTTTCACTGTCTTGGGTTAGAGTTCTCTTGCTTGACGGTACACTTAGGCAAACTATGATATTTCTTTCCTTATTTCCTTTCCTCAGTTATGTATTTTCCCTGTGGGAGGCCTTGGTCTTATAAGGTCGTGCTTTTCCAACTAGGGTTATAGGTTAACTAATAATAATAATAATAATAATAATAATAACAATAATAATAATAATAATAATAATAATAATAATAATAATAATAATAATAATAATCCTTACAAAAAAAATACCAGACAAATAAAAATATAAGTTTTATACATTTTTCATGATATAGTTTTTGTTCTGTTTTAATGTTCAACTAACAAAAGTTTAAAGCAAATATCAACATCCTTTTATAAAGCCATCTTTATTTCTGAATGTATTTTCCCTTTTTCTTTTGACACGTGTCTCCATACTTTACTACTATATAAAGTTCAAAAAAACTGGAATCAAAATAACGAATAAGTAAACTCTAAAGTAATTATTTATTTTACACAGTTCCTGTGGGTAGCAGGTAACCTTAAGGGCTATGAAGGATTAACATGAAAGGCAAAATGTCTAAGAAAGGGTGTAAATAGTGTCAGTTGAATCCTGTTGAATCGATTGATTATTGAAAATTTGGCTATGGAAACAGGAATTATGGCCTATAAGACCATTCAACGCCTAGAAGCAACTAGGGGAAATCCTAGTAGTTGCACGAAGAAATAATGTAAGAGATTGGACAGCAAAATGGATGGAAGGTACCAGGAAGGAAGGGGAATGGTAAAACTCGCACAGGTACGAGGAACGTTCTTAAGACTAAAAATAATTCTTATATTGTATTGCGTGTTGTGAACTGAGAACACTACCTTCCTACGAGGTGACAACATGTAGATTTTGGCAGGAACGGAGGGAAAGGAGGATGCCAAGGTAGCGCAGCTACAGGCCGAATGAACCTTCCAAAGACTTGAGTAATTCATACATTATACTGAGTGATGGGCGGTGAGAGCACACCCTTCTACTGGGATTAAAACTTGGGGATTTTGTCAAAATAGTCTTCATAGAATAAAATTAAGGTCATCTTTGAAGACTTTACAAATTTTGTCTTTGATGAGAAAATTCCATGTTCCAAAGGTGAATTACTTAGAATACAAAATAAGTTCAGATATAGAGATGTTTATTAAT
>NC_090730.1:36765685-36813185 GCF_036898095.1 Palaemon carinicauda
AAAAACATTCTACATGATCACTAACTATAAATATCGGATAACACACTCATCTCTTACTAGGAAAATTTTCTGAATAAAAAAAGCGTGAAAGTCAGGCCATCGCAAAAATACCAATGAAAATATCAAAACAGATTTCGACAACACGTGTAAACACGCCACAGTAACGATTGGAAAGCAAGCCCTTTGCACACAAAACAAAAAATTAGCATTATTTGACAGGCTCTGACAGATTCCTGAAATACCACCATATTATCTGTAACGTGTATATAAAATAAATGTATTGGGCCAACGCGAAGGCTATATTTACACAAACTAAATAAATCAACTCTAGCAGTAGAAATGAAACGTTTTCATTAAGCAAAAAAATTAGGAGTTAAACAATGGCAATTCCCGCTCTAACAAATATTCAGGTGCTTTGTGAAGGCAATGTCTGCAAACTAATCAATAACATTAGGTGCAAAAGCAATATCTACACCTGACCTTTAGAGAGGTAACGCAAATGAAATACTTCAAGTAACACGAGAGGCGTAACAAAATAATCGATAAAAACCGTTGCAAATGCGAGAGGTCACCTTGTCATTTCTTGAACGGCCTTTCCAGCGCAAACACTCCAAGAGCCAACTATGCTCAGTCTTTTTTGGCAAAGTCGTCAGGATAGGGGAAGAAGGTAGTCCTGTGGGTTGCATTCCGAATAAAGGCCAAAGCAAGGAATGCAAATCTGGGTATCACCGAGACGTCGATCGTGCAGAATTTGAACTGTAAAACAGATTCCAATACGAGGATCCGACGACTGGCCCAGGGGTGAAGAGAAAGAGAGAGCGAGAGAAATAATGATGTAGTTTTTTGTAGCTGCAATTGGTGACGAAGGGAAAATTGTGGAAGATATGCGATTGAAGAAGGAGAAAGGAAATTGTGTAGAATATAGAAAAGAAGAGAAACTTAGGAACGCATAAGAATCGAAATATAGATTAAAGGGATAAATAGCAGAATTAGGGTAACAGTAAAAAAAAAGACGACATTCCATTGTAGGAAAAAGAAAGTCATCTGTGAATCAATCAAGTTAAAGATGTAACAGAGAAATTAGTGTCTATCATAGATTGGGGGTATCAGGAGATGAAGGACCCATAGAGAAAAGGATATTCGAGAGGAAGTCTCTTTTGATTTATGAGACGAAGGGAAACTAGCCAAGAGTAGAAAAGAAAACTGTATATTGTAACGAAAGAATCCTTTAGAGTAATGAATATAATAATAGAAGTCATCTTCTTTTTCAAATACGATTAACGTTTAATTGTTATCAACGGAAAAATCATTATAAAAGAACCATATAATCCAAAGAGCATTGGGGTGTATTCGGTAAAGGTAAATAGCACAGTAAATGCCATTTGTAACGATGAGTAACTAATGAGAGTTCTGTGCACATACATACAGTAGATTCAAGATTGTGGATTTTTGTTTAAGAATATTCAATGTATCTTTATTTCGGCAGTTAGAGTTAATAGTTTTGCAGCTGCAGTTCTAAGAAACAAATGTTTGGTGAAAATTTATATTTCATTTGTAATAGTACCAACAGCAATGGTAATTCTCATGTCTATATTTGTCGCAATATATCATATTTTTGATCAAATATATCACATCGTTATTTTATTCATCATCGCGTAAATATCTAAAAAAATATATTGAACATCACCCCAAGCATACCCTGCTTGCATTCCCATAGCCAGATACAACTGTGATGCATGTCCAACAAGTAACGCACAGACAATACGATTTCCTCAATATGACAGACTCCAACGGACTCCATGTAAAAGTGTCATTAAATGTAACAAACCAATTTAAACCCTGTTATCATTACTGTATGATGTTATCCGGTTTTTATGCCAATGTCAACCATATTGACAAAAACAATTAATTATAAACAAGATATTGTCACTCTTATGTCATCCCTTGGGGTCCTATAAATAGTTGTGTGGTCTTTGGAATAAAGTTTATTGTTAGGAAGCTATCTTTTTCTAAGTCTGCCTCCCCTTGTCACATTGGTGACCTACGGAATGCCTCAACCACCCACCTACCCTGCAGCGAACTGCTTTATCTGTCCTAATATTCCGATGATGACCACCACCAACCTCGACTCACCTGTCCACACTGCTACAGTAAGGCTCTCACCCTTCACCAGCAGAGAGGGGTTTGCCTGGTTTTAGCACGCCGAGATTTAGTTCCTCGTCAAGAGCGTAACCCACTCAAACACCAAAGTCGAATACATCCTTGCTGTAAGCCCCGATGACACCTTTGCAGAAATCTCCGACTGGATTTGCGAGCCAAGGCACGCCCCTATAGAAAATGATGCCCTCAATTCAATCTTTCCATATCGCCAAGATTTTTTATCTATTTCAACAATCGTTTGGGGATCAAAAGGCATTGATGGCTCTTAGAAATAATTATTATTGTTCACATTCAGCCTGCTACAGACGGTTCTTGTGAAGAGAACCAACTCCTTACCTTTTAAGTGCAATCCCTCCTTGAAATGGGGTGAGCCACCCTTCCCATTGTTGACACCTTACCCACTACAAACCTGACAATCAGAGTCGAAGCCCTTATTGACAGCCACTTTTCTACCATCAAAATATTCATCAAGAACTCCACTCCTGGTGAAGGGTACAGCCATACAACACAAACCGAAACGGAGGTGAAGGTTTTAAGACAGTGATGCCTGGGCAGCAATAAAGCCACTTACCCCCTATGTATACCAATCCACACCCGCACCCCAACCAATGCCCACAATGGACACTGGATGACACTCAGCAATGTGCTAATGACTGTCCATTATGAAGAAAAAAATATAAATCAGGCCATAGCATGTGGAGGTGGCCTACCCATCAACTGATCTCATATATTTTTCACAATTTAGGATCTATGTTCTTTCTACTAGATATTAAGAGGATGACCCCTTCATTCCAAGACTGTTGATGTTTGAATAGTGGCCTTCAATGGATCTGCAATCCCTACCAATGGTGTCAAGATGCTGACACCGTCTTTTCAGGAGCAGTAAGTACCCGTGGAATTGTATCGTCGCCATCGTTACACTACTTCCCACCTCCTGGTTGACATTGCACATCGATGCTTGGTCAAAGTCAGCTCTTACTTATCCAGTCCTTTATCACCTGCTCTCTCCAGGATTGCTATTCACATGAGCATGCTCATGAAAGCCTATAACAACCTACTAGCTTTGTATCCCGAAATATTTCAGCCACAACTATACCAGATGCCCATGGTTCCTGCCTAGCACAGTATCTATCACCATATCAAGACAATGGTGCCCACAGTGTTAGCAAGATTCAGAAATTTGACATCAGTCCGTTTGGCACCTGCTAATCACACATTCACTGATATGTAAGAAATAGACCTTTGTCAAAATGTTTCAATCCCATGCTCGTCGCCTCTGCTCATTGTCCTGAAGAGCAAAAGATCCCTACACTATTGCTGGGATTACAGGCACTAAACATGCAGACGGAACCAGATCACTAACCCCTCCACAACATCATCACCTATCTTTACGGTGCTAAAGTATTCGTGACCCTCTATTTCCTAAAGGAGTATTATCAAATGCCCATGAACCTAGAAGACTGCCATCACCACCCCTTTCTGGATATATGATTTTAATTATGCCGGCTTTAGCCATCGTAATGCAGGCCCCACATTGCAACGACTTATGGATGGCATCCTAGGGAACCTTTCCTTATGAGTAAGTTACTTAGATGACATACTAATATTCTCTTACAAAGACGACCCCTTACTTCCCCTTCTCATCGTTTTTCACCGTGCGCAGCAGAACGGCCTTGTAATCAGTTATAATAAGTCGAATTATGACAATTAGCCTCCAACAATTCGCCGCCAACAAATCGCCTCCAACAATTCGCCATCAAAGATAGTTCTCCACCAACAATTCGCCACCACGGACAGTTCGACACCGCAAATAAATAATTACCAATTACTAATTAACTTAGCTAAGCCGATGTAAAGGAAGAATCCACACAGAAAAATAATAAAGTGATTAAAGAAGTAAATATTCATTCGCATGAGGCTAATGCTGCAATTTGGGAGGTAGCTAAAGTTAAAACATCTTTGATACGGCGAACAGAAGATACCATGGAACCACCAAGTGTTGTGATCAATAAATGTATTTCTGGTATATCTCACTCAGTGCAAGCACCCATGCCCCATGCAAGCAGCATGGAGAGATCAATAAGACGAAAAAGAAATGAGATCAGTGCCCCCCACCCCCTTTGTCCAACTGACCTTGAGAATTTAATCATTCCAAATCGATACAGTGTATGAGCCTGTGGGTGGAAGAGAAGAAAAATTTCTGTTAGCAGATAGTGGACCAGGAAGAGGAAGGATTTTCATCTTTGGCAGAGAGTTTTGGTTGCACTACCTTGTAACTACCTGTTGGTATATCGACGGTACTTTTAATATAGCACCAAAATTGTTTCATCAAGTATTTGCCATTCTAGCTAAAAAGCATGGTGGAGTACATCCTATTTGTTATGCGCTATTGCCAAATAAGGAGTATGCTACATATGTGAGAATGTTTGAAATGCTTATGTCTTTAGTACCCAACTTAGCTCCCCATTATGTTCATTGTGATTTTGAGCAAGCATTGATCAATGCAGTGAGAAAATGTTACCCAGAAGCTACAATTAAAGGATGCTTCTTTCATCTAGTACAGAACATGCAAAGACATAACTTCAAGTGGACTTCGACGGCGATACAGTACCGATCCTTAATTTGCAACATATGCAAAAATGATAACTACTCTGGCCTTTGTACCGCAGGCTGACCTTGATTCTCATATTGATGCCTTAGCCAATAAGTTACCTTCCGACCTTGAACCAATACTAACTTGATTTGAATGTAATTATGTTGGTGTTTATAATATACGAGGTAACAGAAGGAACCCAATATTCCCTTATGATTTATGGAATGTTAATGAAACCACACTGAATGACAAAGATCAAACGAATAACTGTGCAGAGGCGTGTCACAGAAAACTTGCTTATGAACTAGGATGCCATCATCCAACACTGTGGAAGTTTCTTGAAATTCTAAACAAAGTTGAAAAAGGTAGAGATATATATATGGAGCATCTTATCGCAGGAAATAGTCCTTCCCATAAGTTAAAAAAAAATACCAAGATCTGGACAAATGAATTAAGAAAATTGTTTACGAATAGGATGCCGAAAGAAGTTGTATTGAATATTTACGGGGTGTGTCCCATAATTTTAGAATATGAATAAATACTTTTATTGTTTATTCAAATGTTGTAACCTTTATTACTAGATTAGATAAGTATTTTTTTTTTAAAAGAAGTTTCGCTTATAATTTTCAAATATAATTACTAAATAAATATGCATTTTCTTAAAGAGAAGTTTTATTTTTTAGCTAATTTGTTATTTACATAATAACATAATTTGGTGGTGAATTGTCAGTTGTGGCGAATTCTCATCATCGACAAATTATTGGCGACTAATTGTTGGAGCCGAATTGTTGGCGGCTAATTGTTGGCAGCTAATTGTCCTATTTGCATAATAAGTGTACCTTTGGTGCCAAGGAAGAGACATTATTTGGTCATTCCATTACTCCCCACACCCCCAACTGTCCTAGGGCATGGTGAACTACTATAACTGGTTCTTGCTAGCCATCACTTCCACTCTCAACCCACTCTATCACTCCTTGAAGAGCAAACATAAAAATCTGAAATGAGGCCCCTTTAGGATGTGGCATTCTTCAACACATAGAAACCGCTATTTCGTGCCAACTGAACCCCTCCTACTCTCCACCATTGCTAGTGATGTTACATTAGGGGTAACATTCGAGCAAATGATCAATGAATCAACATGTTCGTTGGTCTTCTTTAGTAGAAAACTACCAAGGCAGAATCCTGCTACTCTTCCTTTTCCTTCAGTATTTGTATGGACCACATTCCACTTATGCACACCTTCACTCATCAGTCCGATGCCTGGTCCGTCCCGTTAGTGCTACGATCTCTCTGTCATTTTCAATACAACTGTGCCATTCAATATATACCTGGTAAAGTGAATCCCGTTGCCAACAACCTTTTCCAGAAACAATGTAGCTACCATATACCTGGGAATTGATTACAAGACCATGGCAGAAGCCAAACGAAAGGACCCCCTTGTACTAAACCTGCAAAACTTCTGTCACACTACCCTCAGGAAAAATGGCGTGTTGCACTGTAGGGTATACTAAGGGTCTTTTGATCTAGCCCCATCACTGCTGTTTTTTACATTATCTCTGTTCCTTCTTCTCCATCATGCTGTCTAGCTTTTTCAACTCTCCCTTCACATTATAAGACCAGAAGGGCAAAAGCAATACTTTCTTAAAGTAATACATGATGTACCACAGAGAAAATACCGCAACTTACCAAAGGCAATACCAATGCAAACTCTTTATACCTCACACAAGTCTCAATGGAAGAATATTTTTTAAGCTGTGTCCACCCCTGCGTCAAAGATTTTTTAATTGATATTACATGAAAACATGGCATGTTTGCATTCAGAATGTTGATGTTGCCAAAATAGTTAGTGGCTTCGTGGGTGTAGAAATATTTTTAAACATAGCTCACGATCGATAGCCTAACCTGAGCAAGAAACTTTTGCAAGAGTGGCATCTAAATAACTGAGAAATGAACCATGTAGTTTGCATGGACCAATATTGTGCTTATATAGAAAATGGATAATTAAAAGAGGAAAATTGAATGAAAAAGTGGTGATTTTATTTCCAAATGTTTTTGGTTTAATTTACTAAAGGAACCAGGTGGGCCTTTTAACAATAGAAGCTTATCCACTTGCGTTTTATATATAATATAGAACCAATATAATTAAGAATCAAAGGGTAATCTACAAAAAAAAAAAATTAAAAAAATATGTTATGTATATTGCAACTTTTAAAAATTGCAGGCAGTAATGTACCTAATTTATCATTCAAGACCTTTGGTGAATTTTCTGTTTCCATTTATATGTTCGACTGAAATTCCGTGAGTTGATTTTTTTTTCTGGTGTCTTTTGCTTCCCTGTCTGTTAGTATTCAAGAATATTATTCATGAAAATATGAAAAAAAATTCTGATGTTCATCAGTGCCTGATTACTATGCTTAGGTGGTGGCAAATAAGATTTTTTTTTAAGGTAATTTAAGAATATCCTAAGAATGCATACTTCGTATATGGTGTAGTTGATTACTTTTATGATTGAGGGATTAGTCACTATTGATTTTCTTTTTATTATGGGCACTGGACAGTTCAACCTGAGTTCAAAGTCTCAGCATGAATTAGAGACAATGTTTAGGCAACAAAGATGTTGTGTATGGCTTTTCGTCATCCTTTATTGAAATAAGCTGGAATAGGTTCAATTATTTGTTAACCACAAGACAAGACGTAATATATGAAAATATGAAAAATTACATTATTCAGGGGCTTGAATGGTATCATCATTACTTATGTCAAAAGACATATACTAATAAATATCCTCTTGATAGATTGCAAGAATAGAGCATATAAATGAATAGTTGAAAATTTATGATTGCACTGAGTCTTCATCACTGTTCTCTCATGTTAATCAAAAACCTAACTCTGCATAATATGCAAGAATGAGAAATATGATCCCCCTTATGACATCATACTCGTTGTTTAGCATACTGCATAGATATTCTATAGGTACCCAACTCTTTTGTACATTATGTCCACGAGCATCGCCAAAAAGGCAAATTTATTATTCAAAGGAGATGAGGTGTTTTTGAACAAATGTCGGTTATCCAGTCAATTGAACATTCAAGATTAATATTGTGTCTGTTATTCCATAAAATCCCTTCAACAACATTTCCTACATCTGGAGTTCACTGACTGGAGTCAGAGTTCCTCTACACAAAACAAAATATTTACTGTATGTGAAAGAAAAAGTCAAAAGCACATCGAACTTATCATAGAGAAAATAACTTATTTTCTCTATGATAAGTTCGATGTGCTTTTGACTTTTTCTTTCACATACCGTAAATATTTTGTTTTGTGTAGAGGTAAGTAGACATTCTATGTTCATGTAACTAATGTGAAACTATAATTATTTGCTAACTTTGTCCAGAAAAAGACCTATGCTATGACAGGAGACACAAATTTGTTTGCAAGTCTTCAGATTTTTGTGCACACAATGAAACATAAATCTTCAGCATTTTTTGATGGATGAAATGGGGTCACTATCCTAGCCTCTTGCAACTGGTGATGGGATTGTTTACAAATCAAAGAAAGGAAATTTATCGAACACTTCAAAAAGAGACTCAACTTCTAGAGACAGTGGTTATTCATCATGTACTGCATGTATTGTAGATAGGACGGCCTTTTTGCATTTTCTCACCAAAGTTTCTTTTACATTCAGATAACTTGTAGCTAAAGTTCTGAAAATAGCTAGGTCAAGACCATTGAAAGGGAATTTCAAAGTGGAGCAGGAACTATAGAGAAAAAAAAATTAACAGTCAAAATGAAAAAAAAAAATCCAGATCAAGAGGTATTTCGATGTTTATTCAAAAAGGAAGATCTTGATACTTCTCGCAATCACAATGGAGCAAAGGAGAATATACTTCCATCATTCTCAACAAAGAAATAATCATGAGCCTTGGGAGACAAAGTCATCTGATTTCAGTCGCATATGGTGAGCATGCTGGACATGTATGCTACAGATATATTGTGGTGATGAGTTCTGATACGGATGTACTAGTCCTGGCTTTATACTTCTATTTCAGGATATCTGCTGACAAATTTTCTGTTGAAGACGAATTATTTTTTTTTCCATGTACTTTAAAACCTCTAGGATCAAGATATATGTACTGCATTGCCAAAGCTTCATACCTTAACAGGCTCTGACATGACTAGATTCTTCTGTGGAAAGGGCAAGAAGTCAGGATTGTCATTTATTTTAGGGAATCATGAGCTTGGAGTGGGTATGAAAACATTAGGTGTACTGATTGCTATTAGTACTGAAACCTGCTCATGGAAAAGGTTGACTTTTCATTTGAATGGCATGCAGGATTTCCCATCAGTAAATGAAATAAAGCATGCAGTCTTTTACCAGAAGTCATTGACATTACAGCTTTTGCCACTAAGGTCGGAATCACATAGGAAGTAATGCGAAACCAGACACAAAAACCCTGAAATTTGAAACATCTCATGTCACATGTCACCTTGTCCCATAGGTGTAGGCAACAGCTCACGTTTGTCTGTTGACAACATGGATTCCTTGGATAATGACGAACTGGTTGCAGCTGTTAGTACCTTGAGCATTTTCTACAGAGGAATAGAAAAGGAGAATTTCAAAAAGGAATTTTGCTAACTAATGAAATATAAAGATGAAAAAGAATTCTAATAATTTAAGAATGTCATATAAGAGATATGAGGAACTGAAGTCACTAGTGCTTCCATATTTGTAATCTGGTGGTAGTAATTAGCAAAAAAAAAAAAAAAAGAAAAAAAAATAAATAAATAAATAAATAAATAAAAACAATATCAGCAGAAGAAAAGTTAATCTAGATTTTCAGGTGATTTTTTTTTAAAGCTTATTAGAAAAACATAAGCAGTAACAAAGGAAACAAATAAACACACATAGAGAAACAAACCAACATCACCTAAAACAATAACTAACACCAAAATAACACTTACAACTGCAGGTCGAGCAAAATATATTTTTCAAAATCCTAATGAAATTTAGTATGTGAAAAAAAAAAGAATCACAACAGCAGGTTGAAAATTATGTATTTATTATTTTCCAAATCAAATTCAAATTCTAATTCTAGATATAAAAATAAAATAAGTGTAATGAAATTTACTACTTTTAAAAAATAAAATAAAAAGAGCCTCAGGTTAATCTCAGTGTATTTTTTTTCGAATTATAATGACATTTTAATGTTGAAATAAATGAAAACTGCCGATGAAGAACACAGCTTTGCTTGAAACGCGACACGAAAAGTGAACAGGTTCACTTTCGGTCGACACTTTACTACACGTGTTTCCCGTTTCTAGCGTGACGTTACTATAATGTGACGCAGTCGGTAAAGATCTTTGTGACCATTTTTTATTCCAATCGTGACATAGTTCGGGTCTCATGTCTGGTTTCGCGTCACTTCCTATGTGATTTCGGCCTAGTGGACCATGCCTTACCGTTATATGTAACTTGCTCAAATTATAATATCCTCTATTTCGTAAAAGTGCATTTGTCCTAGAAGCTAGAGAAAACTGAATACATAATTTTTTAGATAAACAGACATTTGATAATACTTGATATTTAAATATTTTCTATAACTCGTTTGCCTACCACTAGTTATGAAATATTAACAATTGATAAGTCACTTTCACTTTTGGAAGTAAGTGCTAACGGATGGTAATTTGTGTGTAATCTATACAATAATTTTCTATATTCAGTCAAACATTGTTTTGGATAATTGGGAATTGACTGCTGAAGATACGTGTTGTGCAGCTCTAAGTATCCGATGGCCATGGTCAGCCAACCATTTAGGGATATAGTCTAGATAAATATTTAATATTATATGATAGCGCATGACATTTCTTGCTGTACTATCTCCTGCTTTTTTTTTTTTTAGTGGAATACATTTTTTTTATAGTGAAAGTCAAGTTTGAAGAAATAACTTCAACAGTGAAGTCAGGCGTGTTCGTACATTTTGATCTTAAGCAATGTATATTACTCAAAATATCCACATAATGCTGGAACATTAGGTTGTAATTATGAAATATTAGGTTATGTTAGAAACATGTACCTAATGATTGTGAATTTTACCCTTCAGACTATGCTCTAGGAAGTAATTAATAAATGTTCATATTTTTCCTGCTTCCTATTACTAAAAGCAAATTTATAAGTTTCACCATGTTTGTCAACGTAACAACAAGTTAGGTATTAGATAACAGTAATACAATTTTTGACGGGTGGCCAATGGAACCAACTCAAACGTTTTTGGACAACCGGCTGGGGGATTAACTCGGAAGTGTTGTTTTAATTACAAGGTATAAACTGGCCATTTCTAGAATTGCTGCTAACTCATGAATGCTTTAGAATTCAACTCGGCTCTGCGATCTTTGTTGTCAAAGTTGTCAGGATAGAAGAAGAAGGTAGTCCGGCGGGTTGCATTCCATATAAAGGCCAAAGGAGGGAATGCAAATCTGGATATCACCGAGACGTCGATCGTGCAGAATTTGAAATGTAAAACGGATTCCAATGCCAGGATCATACTACAGGCGCTGGGGTGGAGAGAAAGAGAGAGATAAGATGTAATTTATGGCAGCTGCAATTGGAGACGAACGGAAACTTGTGGGGGGTATACGAGTTGACAAGGGATGGGTGATAGTATATAGCAGAGAAGGAGAATTTGAAAATGAAGTTAGAAAGCTAGAATAGGAATCGAGAAAGAAGTTAAGGGGATTTCGAGAAAAGGAAAGAGTTGGCATTTCGGTGCAAGAGAGAGAAAAAGAATTCTGTTAATCTAATAAAGTAAAGGCAGCAGAGACATTGGGGCTATCAGGGAATGGAGGAACAACAGAAGAAAGGATATTCGACAAGGATGATGCTTTTGAATTATGAATAGAAGTACTGAACAATGAGTAAAAAAATAAACAGATTTCTTTAGTAAGGAGAATAATGGAACTAATGATAATTTTCATCCAAATAGGCCTAATGTTCAATTATTACACTCCAATGGTCATATGGTAGTAGGTTGGCCAGGGCACCAGCCGCCCGTTGAGATACTACCGCTACAGAGTTAGGGGGTCCTTTGACTGGCCAGACAGTACCATATTGGATCCTTCTCTCTGGTTACGGTTCTTTCCCTTTGCCTACACAGACACCGAATAGTCTGGCCTATTCTTTACAGATTCTCCTCTGTCCTCATACACCTGGCAACACTGAGATTACCAAACAATTCTTCTTCACCCAAGGGGTTAACTACGGCAATGTAATTTTTCAGTGGCTACTTTCCTCTTGGTAAGGGTAGAAGAGACTCTTTAGCTATGGGTAAGCAGCTCTTCTAGGAGAAGGACACTCCAAAATCAAACCATTGTTCTCTAGTCTTGGGTTGTGCTATAGCCTCTGTACCATGGCCTTCCACTGTCTTGGGTTAGAGTTCTCTTGCTTGAGGGTACACTCAGGCACACTGTTCTATCTAGTTTCTCTTTGTCTTGTTTTGTTGAAGTTTTTATGGTTTATATAGGAAATATTTATTTTAATGTTACTATTCTTAAAATATTTTATTTTTCCTTGTTTCCTTTCCTCACTGAGCTATATTCCCTGTTGGGGCCCCTGGGCTTATAGCATCCTGCTTTTCCAACTAGGGTTGTAGCTTAGCATTTAATAATAATAATAATAATACACTATGGTGTTTTAAGACCATTGGAGTACATTGGGTAAAATTAAATGTCAGAGTGAATGCAATGAGTTACGACGAGTCACCAATAAGGCTTATTTATACGCACTTGGAATAGATTTAAAACTGTGACACTTTGTTCATTTAGAAGATTCATCCCAGTCTTAATTGGCAGCTAAGGAGTGATATCCGGTGTTCCAAAGGGTAGTGTTCTTGGTCCATTACTTTTCATACTATATACACATGAAATGTGGTTTGGCCTTGAAAACAAGCTTGTTGCATATGCATATGATGCTACTCTCTTTGCATCAATTCCATCCCCTGAATGTAGATCTGGGGTTGGTGAATCACTTAATAGAGATTTAGCTAAAATTAGTGCATGGTGCAAATTTTGGGGTATGAAATTGAATCCTAACAAAACTTAAAGTGTGATTGTAAGTAGGTCAAGGATGGTGGCTCCTCAACATCTGGATATCAGTGTTGATAATGTTTCTTAAAATTTGTATGACTCTTTTAGAATTTCAGGTGTGATTCTCGACAGCAAATTTACTTTTGAGAAACACATTAGGTCTGTATCTTCTTCAATTGCACAAAAAATTGGCTTATTGAGAAAGTCTCTTAAGATTTTCGGTGATCAATCGATTCTGAAGAAGTGTTTTATTTCTTTCATTCTACCTTGTTTTGAGTATTGTTCTCCTCTCTGGTGTTCAGCTGCTGATTCTCCTCTTAATTTGTTGGACAGAAACTTACGATCTATTAAATTTCTTATTCCTGATCTAGATATTAATCTTTGGCACCGTCGTTGAATTAGTTCTTTATGCATGTTGCATAAGATTTTTCATAACTCTGACCATCCTTCACATTTATATCCCCCTGGACAATTCTATCCTATTCGTAATACTAGGCAGGCAGTTAATTCTAATAGCCAAGCCTTCTCCATCATGAGGCTCAATTCTACACAGCATTCTAGAAGTTTTATTCCAGCTGTTACCAAGTTGTGGAATGATATTCCTAATCGAGTAGTTGAATCAGTAGAACTTCAAAAGTTCAAAGTTGCAGCAAATGTTTTTATGTTGACCAAGCTGACATGAGTCTTTTTATAGTTTATGTGTGACATATGTGTTTTTGACGTTGTCAATAGTTTATATAGGACATATCTGTTTGACGTTGTGACTGTTTTATAATGATTTATTGTTAACTTGTTCTCATCATTTATTTATTTCCGTATTTCCTTTCCTCACTGGGCTATTTTTCCCTATTGGAGCCCTTGGGCTTATAGCATCTTGCTTTTCCAACTAGGGTTTTCGCTTGGCTAGTAATAATAATAATAATAATAATAATAATAATAATAATAATAATAATAATAATAATAATAATAATAATAATAATAATAATAATAATAATAATATTAATATCTGAATTATGCTTCAGTCTATAACCATAGTTCTAAGAATTAGTATTTGATGAAAACTTGTATTTCGTTGGTAATAGCAGCAACAGCTAGTATTTATATCTGAATGTGTCAAAATATATCTTATTCCTAATAAAATGCCAATTAAAAGGTATAAAAGAATATCTGATCAACACCACATTCATATCGAGCCTTTGTTTAGAACTCAAGATGAGGTAAAGTGTGTTTAGGCCACTTTTTACCTTGCTGCTTCACCTCCGTTCTCGCTTCTAAAACTTTTACCAGAGAATCTTGCAATGAAGATTTCTCCCTATCGTATTTTTTCTGGTGAATGGCCTCCCCAGCCTAAGAATTTTCGACGGACTGAACATCCTTACTGGTGTGGCTTTTCACATGTTCATCTTCGAAGTGTATTTTCAGTGTTGATTTTTATTTTAGACACCTTTTGACTGTTTGATTTTTGCATTTTAATTTTCCTCTTCCTTAACATATAAGAAACTTAAAAAGTATCGCTTAGAACCATTGTTGTCTTCCAGATGATAAATCTTGTTGAAAAAATTTATCCATTTAAAAAGAACATTTGAAGAAAATTATTGTTTTAATAATGAATTTGTAGTGAATGCTTAATACAAACTTTTTACTTCTTCAGGCTTTCTCATTCCGTCTTTCTATGCATGGCATTATCTAACACAGGATTTTGAAAAGTAATAAGAAAGGAGAAAAATGCTTATTAAAGGTAATCTAGGCATTTGGTATGGATTTTAATAGCAAGGAAGAAAACGGAAGAATCTCAGAAAAAAATGCGTTTTTCATTTAAAAAAAAAAAATGTTTTCTATTCTGCATGACCGTAAAATGAGGTTAGAGGTTTTCCTTGGTAAAATTTGTGTTCGTTTAGTTCTTCATGAATAGTCGAGCCTGTAATCAATATTTTACCACAGTGAAATAATGAAGACTTGTATAAAAATTTAAACCATTATAAAAATCTCAAATTACAAGTTTAAAAAAATATACCCATCACAGATGCCTTTTTGGAAGTTTTATATTTCCTATTTTTACTAAAAGAATACGATAATTAATTTCTATATATGGGTAAAAACATGAATGTATTATCAGTTAATTTTCAGTTTGATAAATTTTATAAAAAGTAACGGAAAGTTAGTCAATGTTGAAATGTTGGATCTGTTATGTGAATAACTCACTTTAATCAAAATTAGGTTAAAAGTTTGTATTAGTTGACTTACTTTTGTAATTAATTCTTGACTTAATAATAATAATAATAATAATAATAATAATAATAATAATAATAATAATAATAATAATAATAATAATAATAATAATAAACGGTGAATGATAAAAAAGTTGGAAAATTCAAGTCGTTCTGCACCTTTACCTTTTATCATTCAATTTTTGGACCCAGAAAGAGAGAGAGAGAGAGAGAGAGAGAGAGAGAGAGAGAGAGAGAGAGAGAGAGAGAGAGAGAGAGAGAGATTTCTTACTTCCGCCGAAGGTTAATGGAGTAGTCCATCGTCAAAAATCTATCTGTGGTGGAAATTTCATCAAAATCCGTCAATTTGTTTCGACGTAGTCCTGTCCACAAACAGACACACATATAAATAATCCTGTTCATAGACAGACACACATATAGATAAATAAGCTAACTCAATTTAATAACCTTGGCGGATATAATAACTATAGGATTCATATTAAAGAAAGAATTTATGAAGAATGAAAGTCAAACTGAAAAAAAAATCTAAACAGATACATAGAGGATATAAAGATCGATAGACAGATAGATAGATATACATGTTCACAAACCTAAGCGAGAGTAAAGGAAAGAGAGACCAATTAAAAATTTCATTCAGATAAACTACAAAAGTCAATTTCAGATATATTTGGTTTAGCTGTTTTGCAGGAATCGATGAGCAATTTGGGGATGGTGGAAAGTAGTTTGCTTTTTAATCAACCATTTCTTCAGAGTTGATTGTTCATTTCGCAGCGATGATATCAATAACAGCCGGCTATGAAAAGTTTGACTTTGGTATAATTTTCATACAGGAAACTTATAGAGTGATATTTTTGCATTTTGGCGTTTTTTATAAAAATTCATCTTTGCACTTCGGGATATCGTTAAACACGTGTATTTTCGGGTCAAGTGAATTAACCTATGTAAGTCAATGTAATTAATAATAATAGTAGGAGTGATAATGATGCTATTAGTACTAGATATCATCTGTACAATAGTAAACTTTTTAACCCTATTACCCCCAAAGGACGTACTGGTACGTTACACAAAACTCATCGCTTTACCCCCATTGACGTACCGGTACGTCCTTGCAAAAAACTGCTATTTACATTTTTTTCCGCATATTTTTGATAATTTTTTTGTGAAACTTCAGGCATTTTCCAAGAGAATGAGACCAACCTGACCTCTCTATGATGAAAATTAAGGCTTTATGAGCAATTTAAAAAATATAAACTGCAAAATGTGCTTGAAAAAAAATAACCCCTGGGGGTTAAGGGTTGGAAAGTTCCAAATAGCCTGTGAGTAAAAGAGTTAATGACAATAAGAATTATTATTATTATTATTATTATTATTATTATTATTATTATTATTATTATTATTATTATTATTATTATTATTATTATTATTATCATTATCATATTAAACTTTTGTTTATTGCTAAGTTTGGAAATAGGATTATATAATCAAAAGCGATAATTATAATGAAATTAATAAGATCCATCCCTACGTTACTATAAGCAGTAATAACATAGAATATCCATTACATATTTCCTTATTCTTATATTTATTAACTTCGTATCAGAATTGATTATTATCAATCCAATCCCAAAATTTGACTTATAAAGCTGACTATAATTTGTGTATTTATCTAGCTACCTTTATTTGACTGAGGAAGGAAAATTAAAATGTTCCAAAGATAAGAAGCTTCATCAATGCCCTCAAATTTGTTATTATTATTATTATTATTATTATTATTATTATTATTATTATTATTATTATTATTATTATTATTATTATTATTATTATTATTATTATGAAAGTCATACGCCTAGAAATATTTAGCCTTACATATTAATGGGAACAAGACATTTCTAATGATCTGCTTAATGTTGATATCCCCCTTGAAATCTTTCATTTTAATTGTTCATAACTTCTCCTAAAATTTATTTATTTCGTTATTTCCTTTTCTCACTGGGCTATTTTTCCCTGTTGGAGCCCTTGGGATTATAGTATCCTGCTTTTCCAACTAGGGTTGTAGCTTAATAATAATAATAATAATAATAATAATAATAATAATAATAATAATAATAATACTAATAATGAAAAATGCTAAATTTAAAGTAATGACAACTGTATAATTCCAAAGGAGGAAAAGCACTCAGTGGCAGGTCTTTACGAGGGAAGATAAGACACTGTTTGAATAAAATATCCTTTCAAGAATTAAAAAAAAAAAAGTCAGAGAGTAAAATTTCCTTTCGGTCAAAATAGAAAGGAATAAAACGAAGCAGATAATCGGATTTATTCTGAAGATTAGTTTGTCTGATTGGGGCGTTCTTGCTGTTATTATTATTATTATTATTATTATTATTATTATTATTATTATTATTATTATTATTATTATTATTATTATTATTATTATTATCTAATTTTTTAATGAAACTCGGCGTCATTATATAACATAAGGTCATCACCCGGTTAGTTTCCAATCAAAATCAGATTTGATGCAACTATAAAAGCATAATCTATTGATACAATTAACTTCTTTCAGCGAAAGAAGAAAATATTAGTATCGCTTCTATATGATATTATTTATATGGGTTCTACGACCGTCACAACGCAAATTTAGGATGAATAGAAATAATATACTCTAAAAACTTAACTGAATCAACATTACACTTTACAAGAAAAAGCACCATCATATGTACAGTATATAAGAACAAAATTGAATCTAACTTTAATATAAGTGATTTCATGATTAGGTAAAAGTGGTTTATCATGATGAAGATAAAATGCATTTCATAAAAATAAAGAAAAAAAAATCATAGATAAGACTTATTAACTATTGTGAAAATCTGTTGTTATGGTTCCCGTTGTATATTTATTCAATATTTTTTATTTAGATTTCTTTTCAGTCATTAGATGGAGTGAGTTTCCTTAAAAATGTATGGTTGTTTTCAGTCACTAGATGGTGTGACTAATTAGTTGTGATTTAAGTATTGTTTGTTTGTTTCATGGTCCTTGGATGACCAAATATTGTTTACTTCGACAATAAAGTTTGCTTTGTCCAGTATGCTTCCTGGATTGGTGATTAACGGTTCTTGGATTTATTACTTGGATTTAAAAGTGTTTATTTGTATTCGGTAAAATATTATTGTTCATTTTGTTTCGAAACACCAGTGGATTTATTTAAGAGAAAGTTATGAATTTATCTATCATTATTTCTTTATATTTCTGTACATAAGTGTAGAATATATATATTGTAATTAAAAGTGGTTAAAAGTGGTTAAAAAGTGATTTTATCTATTTTCCCTTTTAAATTATAAACTTAAAACTGAACCTAGTAAACTAGCACTAACTTCTAAGAATATTGTTATGATCTATAAAGTGCTACATGAAATCGTGAATCATAAATACGAATCATAACAAATGGCGACCTTGCCAGGATATTTTACACGTCGTGTATGTACAGAAATTTTCCTAATTGCCTCTAATATCGAAGTTTTGTGAAACGTGTTTTCATTTTAGTTGATTATTGATGGCTGCTCTGTATTATTGATTTTTTGCGACCAAAAAACTTTAAGTGAAGTGTAAAGTTTAATATTTAAATTTAGTTTTGAATAGTAAAAATTATTGTAGTTATGGAGCCTTTTGATTTGAGTGCGTTTGTTAGTCAACCCTCCATTGGTTATTTGCGTTCGCATACGATATGTAAAGAGGACTGGTTATCTATTGCGCGTGAATATGAATTTGTTCGTGATGTCAAGAAAACGTGGCGTAAATCACAAGTCAAGCATTTTTTTATAAGTAAAAGGGTTGATAATGATATATTAACTGAAGAAGCGTTTGATCTTTGTGATGAAATAAGTTCAGTGTTAGAGGTAAAGAGGTTAGAGTTGCAGTATGCTGAGAGAGAAAGAGAGAAAGATAGAATAGAGAGGTCAGAACGTGAAGAACGAGACCGGAAAGAGCGGTTAGAACGTGAAGAGCGTGAATATAAGTTTAAGTTAGAACAACTTAAAATTGAACGCGAAACTGGTGGTGTAGCTCGGTTAGAAGATAGTAACATTAATGTAATTAAGTATTCAAAGATGATTCCTTCCTTTGACGAAAACTCGCCTGATGAATTTTTTGCTTTAGAGTTACCTAAGGTAATATGGCCAATTCTTATTCAACCTGCTTTAAAGGGTAAAGGTCGGTCTGCCTTTCTTGCTTTAACATTAGAAGAAGGTAAAGATTATGATTTTATTAGAGAATCTATCTTGCGTGTGTACGAACTCACCCCGGAATATTACCGCTTAAAGTTCCGTAAATATCGTAAATTTGACAACCAGTCGTATGTTGAATATTCCTATAATATTGTGCGTATGCATGATAAGTGGTTAAAGTCTGCTGGTGTTTCGAGCATGGATGAATATAGAGAATTAATATTAGTAGAACAATTTATAAGAGGTATACCCATTGATACGCAGAGGTATTTATTCGAGAAAGAAGTAACTACTCTTCAAAGAGCAACTGTACTTGCTGAAAATTTTAGGTTATTAAGACCTCGCTATTCAGGTAACCAATCCAGGAAGACACAAAGTAAGTCACCTCAAAACTCACCACCAACAAGTCCTTATAGATTATCTGTTAAATCTCTTGGCTCTGGAGCTAGTTCAAGTGTAACTTGTTATTGGTGTGGTGAGGTCTGTCATGTGAAAGCTAGATGTCCCAAAACATTCTAGGAAGAATGAAAGAAAGAGTAAAGCAGAGGAATCTAATTTCTCTTGTTGTGATATGAATGCTGAGTCAGCTGGTGGTGTTGATGGTTTCAAACCATTCTGCTTTGACGGAGTTTTGGGTACTGGTGATGAACATAGTGAGGGTGTTGTTGTAAAGCTAATGCGGGACACCGGTTCATCGCAGAGTTTAGTTGTTAGAGGGGCAGTACCTGGGTTAGAGGACTGTCTTACCAATGATAAAGTAATAGTTAGGAGCATAGGTGGTTTGACTTCTTTGCCTCGGGCTAGAGTGCATTTGGATTGTGGCATATTCAAGGGTAATATCATCGTGGGTATTGTAGAGTCTCTTCCGATTCCTTGCGTAGATGTTCTTGTTGGAAATGATGTTGCAAGTAATCTTGTGGTACCGGACCCTGTGGTATGTGATAATCCTTTGGAAGTCAGCCCTGTTCAGCAGTTGGAGGACGTGGAACCTGAGTTGTTCCCATCTTGTGTAGTTGAACGCAGCTGAGGCCTGCGTGGGATTGTTTTGACCGAATCGGTACCTAGTATTGATGACCAGTTCAATGCTGTTGAATGTGGTGCTAGGTCTGCAGTTGAGGATGACAAGGTGAGAGATGGAGTACGTTTAGATTTAGGGACAGATTTTGACCATTCTCTCTATAGTTTGTTTAATGAAAGTGTTCAACCTGATATTCCTACTGTGGTTAGGGAGAATAGTTTTGATACTACGAGTAGGAAAGGTTGTAATGGAAAAGTTGGAAATGTATTGACATCATCTTGCAATGATGTATATAAAATTAATGTCACAGATTTGAAACATGAACAAATTAACGATGTCTCTTTACAGCCTTTGTTTAAGAATGCATTGACAGAGAAGGAGAGTATGGCAGAATCTACATGTTACTACTTGAAAGCTGGAGTGCTAATGAGGAAATATAGAGGAAGTACCGCAGCAACAACTGCCTCTTGGGAAGTTAAACAACAGTTGGTGGTTCCAGCATCTCTGAAAAATCATGTGATGAAGGTAGCCCATGAAGTCTCTACTACTCATCTTGGGATTAAGAAGACAGCATACAGTATATTGCAATATTTTTATTGGCCTAGCCTTTTTCGTGATGTGAAGGTATTCTGCAATTGTTGCGTAACCTGTCAAAAGTAGGTAAGCCCAACCAAGCACCTAAACCAGTGCCTTTGGTCCCTCAAGTAGTCTGTAATGTTCCTTTTGAAAAAGTTATTATTGACTGCGTTGGACCTCTACCAAAAACAAAAAGACAGCATCAATACATGTTGACTATAATGTGTTCTAGTATTAGATATCCAGATGCTATTCCTCTACGGAATATAACTACTAAGAATCTTATTCCACACCTTGTCAAGGTTTTTACTCAATATGGCATACCTAAAGTTGTTCAAACCGACCGTGGTACCAATTTTACATCAAAGCTTTTTCAGGATGTTATGTTGGCTATGGGTGTTCACCATTCAATATCTACAGCTTATCATCCGCAAAGCCAGGGGGCGCTAGAGCGATTTCACCAGACGCTTAAGGAGGCTCTGACTAAATACTGCCATGAACATCAGAAGGAGTGGGATGAGGGACTACCTTTTGTGTTGTTCGCCATAAGAAATACTCGGCAAGACAGTTTGGGATATTCACCTTCTGAACTACTTTATGGTAGGAGTGTTAGAGGACCCTTAAAGGTTTTATATGATGTCTGGCTGGAAAACCACGAATCAGGTAAAGACTTGCACCAATATGCTGTTACTCTAAAAAAGCAATTAGATGAGGCTCGAGTATTTGCACATCAGAATCTGTTTAAAGCTCAAAATAGTATGAAGAAAAGGTTTGATGTTAAAACTGTAATAAGAGAACTTAAACCAGGTGATCAAATTTTAATGCTTAATCCCACTAAGGAGTCTTTAGAATGTCGTTTTGAAGGACCCTATACTGTAGTAGAGAGACGGGGCAATAATGTATATGAAATTGAAACTACTGGTAAGAGGAAAGATAGGCATCTTGTTCATGTGAATAGACTTAAGCCTTTTGTGTCAGAGAGCACTAAAGTAAAGTCAACAGTGCTTGCAGCTATAAACGTTAAGAATGATTTAGTTATTGTTCCAGAGAATGATTTTCAAATATGTAATGATTCTCACCTCTCCAATTCTGAAATTTTAATTAATATCTCCGCAAAATTAATGCATTTAGGTTCTCGTCAGGCTATGGATGTGGAACGTTTGCTGAATTCTTTCAGAGATCTGTGTGGAGATGTACCTACACAAACGAATCTTTTGGAATATACTATCATTTTGAAAGAGGGAACAACCCCATGCAAGCAAGCACCTTATCGAGTATCCCCATACAAGAGAGCTATATTGAGAAAAGAAACTCTGTTTCTACTGGATAACGACTTGGCCGAAAGCTGTGACAGTCCTTGGTCTTCACCGTGTTTATTAGTACGAAAACCCGATGGATCGTTTCGACTCTGCAACGATTATAGACAGGTTAATAAACTCACTGTCACAAATGCATACCCACTGCCTAGAGTGGATGATTTGATTGATCAAGTAAGTTCTTCTAAAGTTGTTACACGTATAGACCTTCTAAAAGGATACTACCAAATTCCTTCATCACCATCTTCAAAACCCACTACTGCATTTGTTACACCCGATGGATTGTTCCAATATAAGGTTTTACCTTTTGGCTTAAAAAATGCAGGACCAGTATTCCAGAGGGCAATGAATGATCTTCTAGAAGGACTTCCAGGAGTTGCAGTTTACTTAGATGATGTTATTATTTTCACAGAGTCCTGGTCGGACCACATGAAGGGCTTGAAAGAAGTATTGCTGCGTCTGAGGAAGGCAGGTTTGACAATAAACCAGGATGCTATAAGCCAAGGGGCTCCAACAGGGGAAAATAACCCAGTGAGAAAGGAAACATGAAAAATAAAACATTTTATGAACAGTAACATTAAAATAAATATTTCTAATACAATCTATAAAAACTTTAACAAAACAAGAGGAAGAGAAATAAAATACAATAGTGTGCCCGAGTGTACCCTCAATTAAGAGAACTCTAACAGAAGACAGTGGTAGACCATGGTACAGAGGCTATGGCACTACCCAAGACTAGAGAACAATGGTTTGATTTTGGAGTGCCCTTCTCAGAGAAGAGCTGCTTACCATAGTTAAAGAGTCTCCTCTATCCTTACTAAGAGGAAAGTGGCCACTGAGCTATTATAGTGCAATAGTTAACCCCTTAAGAGAAGAAGAATTGTTTAGTAATCTCAGTCTTGTCAGGTGTATGAGGACATAGGCGAATATGTAAAGAATAGGCCAGAATATTTGGTTTATAAGTAGCCAAAAGGGAAATTGAACTGTAACCAGAAAGAAGGATCCAATGTAGTACTGTCTAGCCAGCCAAAGGACCCCGTATCACTTTAGCGGTAGGATCTCAGCGGATGGCTGAAAACTCAAATCAAGGAATGAAAAATAATAGAAATTTTGATTGAGGTTGGACATTGTGTTCTTTTAGGATATATATTATTTATAATAATATAGTAATTGTAAGTCTTAGATCATGATGCACACATAATTCATTACTTTACAAAGGAAAATTATCATCTCATGTATAGAAGAAGAATGTTTAATCCCAATCTAGCTCTAGTCATTCCATGGCTGGGTCAGAGTGATCTTGATGAATATGGAAAACCTTTCGCCAAGATAAAGCTAGATTAGATATTTTTATCTACTCTGAGGAAATAGTGATTTTCGAGCATCTGATCTTTCAATATGCAATGGATTTCTTCACATTAAAGAGCGTCCCGTTTATTTATATGCAATTGGAAGTTCACAGCTTTTATTCATGTTCAAGGTAAATGAGGAGTCTCCCTTCTCTACAGTAATCTGATTTTTTCTTATGTGTTTCCATAGCTATTATGATCATTTGTTTTATCGCGGACAGATGAGACCACAGGGTTAATCCATCACATTTCTTTCAAGTAGAATTGCACCCGGTAAGCGGAGTTGTAACCCCTTCTAAGTTCTTGTAAATTCAATTAGCACTTTTTCAAATGTATGAAATATCTTTTGTGGATGCCAATAGACTTGTGTAATGGGAAAATTGAGTAAAGCTGAGGTCAAAATTTTAGACTAAAACTTAAACTATAAAAAAAGTAAGAGACTATAAGAGACTCTTGAACTTTGCAAAATGATTAATCATCTTACTTGGAAAATATAACGGAATTTCGGTTCTATTTTTATGAGAAAGAGGGAAAACGTTTCTTTTTCTTCATGCAAAAAGAAATTTCTGTAAAGCATAATCTGAAAATGTTTTCATCCTGCAGATTCTAAAGCAGGACCCCCCCTCTCTCTCTCTCTCTCTCTCTCTCTCTCTCTCTCTCTCTCTCTCTCTCTCTCTCTCTCTCTCTCTCTCTCTGAGGGAACCCAAACATAGAATAAGGCAATAAGGTAAGCTAAGGTAAGGCTCTCTCTGGAGGCAAGGGGGTTTTATGTTCTTTGGCGCTGACAATGAACATTTTATAATTTCACAATCATTTATATGTATATTTTTGGAGAAAAGACGCTCATATATGCTGTATTTCAGCATAGCATTTTTTAAACAATAACGGCAATTAAAAAAAAAAAATATACTTTAATAACACTAATACCGTACGCCCAACAAGAAGGATATTATATACTAATCCCTTTGGGCATTTCTAAGAGCTATTGAATAGAGAGGAAAGAAGAAAGAAAGATTTGAATGATACAAGAATATTTCTAGAAATGACTGTTGGTAGAATAAGGATGGGGATTGAATAGTAAATAAAGGAAAAGGTCGCTAGCGTGGAAGAGATTACAATGGAGCTGTGAAAGTGTAGCCGAGTTGTTGATGAAGGTGTATAAGGTGTGACAATGTGAAGGGCTGGTGAAGAATAACTGTAGGTAGCATATCTCTTAAGACTTTTATTTCTTGGAAAGACTAAGTTTGAATGGAGAAATGAAAGGGGGTTGGGGTTCAAACATAGTAGAGGCTGCGTTGGTAGACAGTTTATTTACAAGAAAAAATATAATTGCAAATCTCGATACAAGGCACCCATAGATCTAGAATCTATAAGGTAATTTTATTCAGGCAAATGTATTACTGTATGATGAAATCAAATATTAGACAAGCAAATAGGGAAGTGGCTGGTTGGTTGCAAAAGTAGGCTTAAGGTAAAATATTTTATGTCTTAATGCTATTTTGATGGCTGTTTGATAACTGGATTAATGGGATGACCATGAAAATAGCTGGATTTTTAAAAAAAGAATTTTAGAATATAAAAATAAATTGTCAATGAATGTAATGTACAGAACTGATGGTTCCATATGATAAAGGTAATGGTAAAGGTGTCTGGTTTCAATATTACGGGAACGTCAACCTGGCAAGCCCAACTCTCCCCTCCCCCTGTGGTGACATGCAAATACTAGGCGAACTCGTTACCACTGTACTAGCCAGGAGGCTAACGTAGTTACTGGGAAGGTAAAAAAAAAAAGAAAAAAAAATCAGACTTGTATCTAGATTTGCTTTGACAAAAGCAAAGCAATATAATATATAGTTTATCAAAATTAAAGTTATGATAGCAAATGGAGGCCAAGAATGAACATGAAACAAATTATGTCAGCCCTAATACATAAAAGCGATGATATGCTCGAATTACATTATAAATCAAATATGTTGGGAACCAAAAGTGTATCTTTAAAAGGAATTTATTCGCCTACTTTTTCTTTATGGAAGTCATATTCGAATGTCAAATAGCTAACAAAAGTAATAGAAACACTTAAAGTAAGTAAAACGAGGCTTAATTTAAGAAATTACATTCGCCAGTTAATCAGCTCATCTCAATAAAGCTCTGCACTTAACAATGATAGGATTTATCACAGAGTTTACGGTGATGTATCCTTCTACTTTCATTGTTTGACGATACAGTAAGTGACGTGGTTTAACTGTCATCAACTATAAATTGGAAATAATTTTATTGTTGCTTATTCTCAAAATGAACTTATCGAAATGGTTGATCTAGGTGAGCCATTGTTATTGAAGATATAAAGTTCGGAATGTTGAAATATTAATGTATTTCTTTAATATTTGAATCCCCTTTATTGAAACAGACACCCACATACACGCAAAGAGCAAAGAGCCTCACGAATTTTCCTCTTAGAAGATGTAGACCTAAAAGACATCAACCGTACGTTTATAAGGCTACTGAGGACCAATGAGTCCTGAACATCAATAGTTTCTGGCACTAAATGTTTCCATATTATGTTTGTAGTATCAGTGGAAATGTTTCTGAAATCCACCCATCATGGGTGTATGAGTATTTCAGGAATGGAAATAAGGGAACAGATGAAATAATATACCTGAGTTTACCCTCAAGCAAGAGAACTCTTACATAAGACAGTGGGACATCATGGAACAGATGCTATGACACTACCCAAGACCAAAGGATAATGGTTTGATCTTAGCGTGCGCTTCTCCTGGAAGAGCTGCTTACCATATATAAATAATCTTTTCTGTGCTTTACAGGTGGAAAGTAGCCACTGAACAATAACAGTGCAGTAGTTAACACATTATGTGAAGAATGATTTTTCGGTTATCAGAGTGCTTTCATATGTATGAAGAAAGAGGAGAATGCTTAAAGAATTGGCCAGACCGTTCGGTGTATGTATAGGGAAAGAAAAAAATAGCTGTAACCAGGGAGGGACCCAATATAGTACTACCAAGTCAGGCATTGGACCCAATAACTCTCTGGTGGTAGTATCTCAAAGAAAAGGAGAGTCTCAATATACTGTAACTTTTGTCTGCATAGATATTCAGATATCCTTTACACCTCTTCCCTTAAATGAAATATGATTTGTTATCCCAATTTAATATCTAAACTCATTCCTATTCAAGCTGGCATACCTGTCATAAGAAATGTTAAGTGGCTAAGACAGATTCGTAAGTGGTATTTAATCTTAATTTTTCTTTCACCTCAAAAGAAGATTTCATTTCCAGTCAAATGAACGTCGAGGCTGCTGGAGAAGAAGAAAATAGCGAATGTAAACCTTTCGTTTGTCCAGACCGATGCAAGAAAAGCAATTATTCACTAGGGCCATTTCTCATCCATTATATGCTATGATCTTGTTTTGGGCTACTTGTTATAAGGATAATCTGACAAAAAGAGTGATTTAGACAGTCAAATTATACGATATAGAATGTAGTTCTAGGTATCATAATGCAAGAATTGTTATACGAATCATTGAAGTACATGAACTATGATGTGATAGCAGAGATATTTGGAATCATGAAAATATAATCAGGAAAGACGATTTTATGAATTATATCACGAATATATAAAGTTTAGAAATTAAATATACAAGCCGTTGGAGTATAGACGACCACCAACAATAAGTGCATATTGATGAGGTCAATCCTTACTCCGTTTGATTTGAGATTGACAAAGTTAAACGGTTTTAAAGAGAGAGAGAGAGAGAGAGAGAGAGAGAGAGAGAGAGAGAGAGAGAGAGAGAGAGAGAGAGAGAGAGAGAGAGAGAGACTATATGTCTTTTCCCCTTTAAAGAATGGCACCAGTGAAAAAATAAATTAGTCACTGTGATCGTAGATGAACCTCAGTACTGGAACCATAACATTAGCCGCTTCATGCGCCTACACTGAATGTTCATGAGTAGCAGTCTAGTCCCTCTTCAAACATTTAACTTGTAGAAGCAATAGGCTGGTATAGGTTTTTCAGGATTGAATATATCTAATCATCATATGCAGAAAGAATAGATAAGTTACAGGGTATTTTAGATTAGGAAATAAAAAATTGGAAATTGCGGTCATTTGGACCTGACTTCCCATTACGGAAATTAAGTGAGATGTTCAAATCCAAATGAAAGAACCTAGATTGAAGCTTTATAGAGGACTATCTGTATACCATATTCGTGTAAAAAGAATCGATCAGAGGGAAAAGATTAAGAAGCCTAGAAGTAGTGGGATGTTTTTAAATGGTTTGATCATGAGGAAGTGTTATGAGAAAGGGGACCGGGCGGCCTAGAAAGTCGTCCGCTGAAAGAAGAAAACTGAGTGAAGATTCAGGGTTTTATGGTTTTATTAATAGCTGTCACGGGGAGAAATTAAGGACGGTAGAATGGAAGAACAAACGAGATTTTAGGATTTCTGAATAGATCGCATGAAAGATATAAAGGAGAGAAAGGGTCTGCAAGTTACAGTTGAAAAGCGCAGTCTGCTTATACTAACAGGCTTCTATTTCAAGTGCATGAAACGACTAATGTTATAAATGATTTCTGCGCAAATGTTAGGCCGAAATATAACACTTGAAGTATGATTATGAGTGAACATTAAGTAGTCTTCACTTTAGGTCATACCTTGTGAGGAAAAAAAATCAATGTGGTGTAAAAGTTAGCTCACCTTTGGCAGGTAGAGAATCACTCGTTGCCTACCTTCCACCAATACCACAAGGAGTAATTTGGTATCTGCATCTACTGGAGACAAAAATAGCATGAGTATGACAACCTCACCCTGATAATTTGTCGAGAAACTGAAAAGCTGTACCATTCTGGTGCCAGACCCTCTAAAGGAGATTAAGATGTATGATAAAAGAAACGAAATATATTACTACTCACATACGTACAGACATACTTGCAGAGCCTCACATTTACAAACTCAAACACTTGCATGAATACATACATACATACATACATGCATACATACATACACACACACACACACACACACACATATATATATATATATATATATATATATATATATATATATATATATATATATATATATATATATATATATATATATATATATATATATATATATATATATATATATATATATATATATATATAACCTGTTCTGTCTCTTTTGTCGTAAACAATATATTATGTAATGGGTAGCTATATGTCTCCTGTAATCTTAGCCGAACTTCTAGATGTTCATTCCTGAACTGAGCAAGGACTACTGTATAATGATAACCCGTTTTAGCCGCCTTTTCTCTCCAAATTAAAAGACCTAAATTAAAATTTTATATGTATATACACTGTGTATACTGTAAAAATATGCCTATGTTACATATGTATGTTTATGTATGGGTACATATATGCGCGTGTGTATGTGAAAGTTGACACGAGAGCATTTGGGCACCAAAACAAGCGGGATAAAACTGGGAATTGAATCCTAAGGATTACCTAGCTCCTGTACCAACCGTGTGTCACACGACCGTACATAGTTCCTTTTGTGCATATATTATGCTTGTATCTTCGCTCTCCCCTCGCACTAAAAAGAACCTTAGTAAACCTGTCTGTTTTTCTCATCGATAACGGTGTTGATTTTGAACAGGAAATTTCTTGCTGCCTTGAGCTTTTTTATATAAAGGAGAGTGTTCTATAATAAACTCAGTGTCTTTCATCCTGTCTTTGAGTCCCAACCTTCTCTCAGCCCGTTACATTGGCGACCCCGGAGTGACTCGCCCCCCCCCCCACCCCCCCTCCCGAGCCGCCCATATAGCAAAGTTTTTTAGCTCTCTCAACAACCGTTGGGGGACCAAAGGGCTTCGCTTAACCTCGTGAAAATGACCAGTATCCCTTGCCTGCAACCTGCCGCGCACGGCTCTCCTCGTGAGGTGAACCTACTTCATGCCCTTGGGGAAAGCCGCTTACTCGAACCTGTACGCACTGCCATACCCGATGTCGATAGTTTACCCATAAAGGACTTGATGACCAAACATGACGCTCTTATGGACAGCCACTTCATGACCTTCAAAACCTCCACCAATGCCTCCACTCCTGACGAAGAGGACACCTATTCAACTTCAACCAAAGCTGACGTGAATGCCGTAGGACACACAAGCCTATGAATGCTGTAAGACACACACGTTTATGAATGCCGTAGGACACATTCCTATGAATGCCGTAGGCCTATGAATGCCGTAGGCCTATGAATGCCGTAGGCCTATGAATGCCGTAGGACACACACGCCTATGAATGCCGGAGGACACACACGTCTACCCCGTGACGAGCCGGAGCGGCAACAAAGCCACCCATCATCCACCACTCGCTCGCGCCCCAACCAACGACTTCTACAGCCACTCACTGCCGCTAACCAGCCGCAGTTTTTGCTACTACCACTCCAGATTCAGGGAGCCCAATTTAACAAGTACAGTATGTAATTTTTAGGGGGGGGAGCCATGTACCAACCGTGTGTCACACGACCGAACATATTTTATTTTATGTATATGTTATGCTTGTATCTTCGCTCTCCCCTTGCACTAAAAAGAACCTGAAAAAAACATGTCAGTTTTTCTCATCGATAACGGTGTTGATTTTGAACAGGAAATTTCCTGTTGCCTTGAGGTTTTGTATATAAAGGAGAGTGTTCTTTAATAAACTCAGTTGCTTTCATCCTGTCTTTGAGTCACAACCTTCTCTCGGCCCGTCACACTCCTCCAAACAAGGATGTGGTACTAAGTCCTGATACATCATTATCTTCCTAAATTGATAGAGTGTATACCTGACGTACTCTAATCGCCGAATATGCCATTTAATTACGTATTCGATGTGGGTCCATGGAATATCGAAGAGTTAGGGCAGGACAGAGTTTCATGAATGTGATTAATCACTAATAAGCGCTTAATGTATGGAATTAATAACTTGTTTGAAAGCTTGAGATGAGCAGTAACTTTTCATTATTATTATCTTAAATATAAAACATTAATAATAAGTAGAATAAAACTTTAAGGAAAAACATTAGGCCTACTAACTAGAGGGGCACTCAGTAGTGCGCAAACCTCCACCACGGTAGCTTAATTTTCGATCTTTTGCTTGGCCTTGACCTTGACCTTTGACCTTGACATGTATTATTTGGCATAGATTTTGCTTAACCGTGACCTTGATTTTTTACTTTGACCTTCCAAAATTCAATCTTTTCCAGCTTTTTTCATAACAGGTAATCCCTTCAAGTTTCAATACTCTACGATTATAAATCTTACCAGGAAGGTATTCACACACAAACACACAAACAAGCAAGGTGGGGGTTGGGGGGGGGGGGGAACATAACCTCCTTCAAACTTCGTTGTCAAAGGTAGTGATTAATATTTAATCATAATGAAGCATATCAACTTCTAAAATTGTTACATTGCTGAATATGTCGAGTGATTTCTTAAGTTTAAAGACATTTGTGCATATGTTTTTAATCCTAAATTTTTTTTATTCAATCAGGGATGTACATTTTGAAATTGATTGCATTTTTTCAGTATATTTGCAATGAAATCCAGGAATTTATAATTAATAACTCTAGATCTAGCAAAATCTTTTTCCTCACTACATTTCAAGTGATTTTTAACCCTAATTTTAATAGTATCCCTGCACCTAGCTTGTTGTCTGTTTGATATCAGTTTATACAATTCCTGATTGCACCTTTCCGGAACCCAATGGTGATACAATTTCATCAACTTTTAATGCTATTAAGCTCTCAAAATTTGAAGATTCATACAAATTTTTTGAGTTCTTTGGTTTATTCTACATAAGAAAAGCCATCTCCTTAGGCATGATTATTGGATTTTGATAAATTTATTGAGCTCATTTCACCCGAAATACTCAGGCGAAAGAATCGGTGCCTTCTGCAATCTGGTATTCATGAGTAAAAAGCTAATCACCTTCTTCAATGCCTTTATCCATTACCGGGCTGTATGGCCCACATTTCATGCATTGATTCCATCTTTTTTCCCGTGATCATATGATAAATGCTCACCGTGTCTTGACCACTAAAAGGTTTAAACGCCACTCATGAATGGGAGACACAAGGGACAGTGACATTGTACTATCAAGAAGGACAATGTACTAGAGACTGACCATATATACCTATGATCATCGCCCAAGCCCACTCTCCACCCAAACTTGGACAATGGAAAGCCATTGTATTGAAAAGACTCAAAAATGAATGACACGTAATCATATTAATAGGTACTACTATCCCCCCTGAAAGTCCCTTGAACAGGTAAATTTATATCATCGCTCATTCTAATGCTGAAAAAATAAAAACAAAGTGGAGTCTCAATAAAAAGGCTTGCCTCTCCCCAATAGAAATGACAGATCTGACATCTCTAGATGGGAAGAGTATGTATTTCCAAAAAGTATAAGCAAAATTGGTTTACTTATGACTTTTAGTGTACAAGAAATATATGTACCATGCATAAGAGACGCCCAGCTGAGAAAAAAAGGCCATTTTCAACTAGTTGACAAAAGCGCATTTAAGTTTTCAAACACCATTATCATTGAAACCAACGGCAATTTATTTGTGTACTATATAAAAAAATCATTATTATGTATATGTTGTATTTGAGTTGAAGCAATAAATATTAGGTAAAGGGCGTGCTGAATATACATTTTTGCGCATTTCTTATTTTTTACATTTAATGTATGAATATAAATGGTATAGAAAAAAGAAAATATTTAATGCTAACAACTGACTATGCAAAATAAAATAAAATATCCTTTGGAAAGAGAAAGGATTGATAAGGTAGAATCCTTTAAATATTAGAATTAGAGTTTGATACAAAATTAAACAAAAAAACAAATCAGACAATGGCTAGGTTAAGTAAAATTTGGAAATCAATTTGCCTAAAATTACATATAAAAAGTCAGGCTATATATATCCATTTAGTTAGATCTTTGTTACAGTATGGGCATAAGTCGTGGTATGACAATGAAGCAATATCCAACAGATTTTGTAGATTTGAGAACAAAGCTCTCAGAAAAATATTGGGAGTTAAATGGCAGGACATGATTAGAAATGAAACTATAAGATATATCATGGTGAAGAGTAGATGGAGATGGTTTGGACATGCTCTTCGTACTCTCCAAGAGAGATTAGTTTACCAAACTTTCAACTGGGCTCCACAAGGAACTAGAAGAGTTGAAAGACCCAGTGCTACATAACTGAGGACTATGAAGTGTGTAGTAGGAGATGATGAATGGTGAAGTATTGATTTAAAAGCTCAAGATAGAGACGACTGGCGAAATCTAACCGATGACCATAGTGTCAATAGGCGTAGTAGGAGAGGATGATAACCAAGCCAAAACCATATGGAAGATCAGTATAAAAAAAAAAGCCAAACACGCATTTATTATCTTGGAAACCATCTATACCTTTTTAATGTAGTTTACAACATTTCAAAGAAAATTTACATCTGCACCATATATCAGAAAGTTATAATTTATAAAATGTAAGGAAGAGTAGGGTGTGCCAGCTTATTATTTTGTTTTGTTATAATAATTTTTTTCTGTCGAATTATCTTCCTTTGAGTAACTCTTAATTATTAAAATAACAAAAATAAAGGAAGAGAGGTATAGCAAACACCAAAAAATGGTAATTTCAATATAAAAAAAGGGAATAGAAAACATTTATTGCCATTTTTTTTATTTAAATAATAATTTGGATGTAATACACTTCTTTAGATTGATGATGAATAAGGAATAAATATCCTAGTTAACTACATTACTCGAAAATAAGCAAACATTATTAGCCTTCCTAAATAATTGGCTGGAAATACAGCAATATCAACATGACAGAACAGTAACATTCATGAAATACTAGGAATTCCTAAGTGGGGCAAAGTAAAATACCAGATCCTAGAAAATATTGATTATATATTTAGTAAATAATGATAACAAAGTGGATTGTACTCCTATCTTAAAACCATTTATCAATGCATAAATGGGATTTTTGTATCATTTAATACGAGGCAATGATATAAAAATAAAAAAGATAGACAAAATATAAGAAAAACACTAGAATAGAAAATGCTGCGCAGAATATATTGCAAAATAAAAAACATGCCTGCTAGAATTGCAGAGAGAGAGAGAGAGAGAGAGAGAGAGAGAGAGAGAGAGAGAGAGAGAGAGAGAGAGAGAGAGAGAGAGTAATCTAAAAGGCATCTATGTGTGAAGGCATGGCTGTGGCCTCTTCTTCTAGTGTATCATCAAACCTTCCTCTTTATTGATTGTCAGTAATATTCCTGAAGTACCCGATTCTAGTAAGACTATATAAGTAAATAATATCAAGAAAGAGAATTTTATTCATATTTTAAAATCATTACTAAGTACATAAATTTCTTGTTATTATAATTTATACAAAACAAAGATAAACAACGACAGAATATAAACAACTATTAACTTACCTTGATATCTTGTAGCTTCTATTTGGTCAGTTATGTGGAAGGTGTACCTAAGAGGTAGAGTTCGTTCAGAAAAGTTAAAGGACTTGGAGGAATACTACCTCGGCCTTTCTTGAGTCGGATATGGTGATTGTAAGAAGTTAATGACATGTCATAGTTATATTTGATAACATAAATTTCATCATTCCTGAAATCCTACAAAATGACTCTGGGGTCCTGCAACTTGGTATTTTTAAATGGCTTTTTGTCGTGCAAGAGTGTAGAATCTCAAATTTCAGGAAGTCAGTTTTTGAAATTCTCTCTTGACAGCATTCTTTATGAGTTCCATGCACTTGATTTTGCTGCCTATCCTATATTCCCTAGCTAACCTCACTTCTATATTGTCCAAATAACGATCATGAGGTATATAAGAGTACCTAGACAACAAGAAGTAATGTTCAGTCTTTGCAAACCTCTTTCTTTATATTAGCCTTAAAAATCCGAGGATCTTGTTGCTATTCTTATTTTTTCCGACACAGTCATCAGAAATAGAACAGGCTTTGTCTGATGGCCAACAGGATAAGATTCGATGTAATGGATAAAGCAGCTCATGCGTCTCACTGTGCTGTAACGTTTTCCTATTGTACTTGGTCGATTTATGTTTTTACCTTAAGAACACAAATGTTTTATGTTCATAGTGTTATTTTATAAAGAGCAATACTGGTACTCGACTAGGGGGTTAGCAATGTTTGTTGCAGATCGGAAAAAACAACAATAAAATCCTAATTATGTAGACTACTAAAGCTATCAAGTGTTGCTCTGTTGTGTGTTGCAAGCTCTTTAAATGCCTCCAACTCAAGTTGAATTTCATATGAGCCTCTTCACAACACTTTTCTTTATATTCTATGATATTTGCTATCAGTTGATCAAATGTGTTGCATGTAGAAACAATTGGAGGCATGAAACCAATAATAAATTTTGTCCTAAACATATTGCTATGCTAATAGTTGATTGATTGATTGATTTGAAGTTCTCTGACATCCGCTATGCTAATGAAAAGAAAATGTCTACAGCTCGATGTTCATCTTTGATAAATTTCATATACATACTGTACCATACAATTTCATAACGCTAAGAATCATTTCCAAATGAACAGGGTTACAAAAGACTTCACATGACAATAATGATAGGTCATGGTTGACAGCTTCTTAATGTGTTCACGCCCAAAGTCTGCTTTATCCCCAAGAAAGTTTTAATACCCTTATGTTTCATCCCCTTTTATTTCCATACAACACACAATACAAATTTGTTTGTGTACGAAAAGTTTCCTCGGCAGTCATCTTACGATGTTTTATTGGCACTGAAACGATTTATCTAAGTAAATAAGAATTCTAGGTATTGTAGTTTATAATTCTGCAATATTCTTTAAACAATGCCTCTATATAAGCCTATGGGATAGTAACGTTCTGAAAACACCTGCTGGTACAAGCAAACCTTATTTCATGTGCTTCTACATCTTCAAAACTTTTCTCTTGTTTCCTTTCCTCACCGGGCTATTTTTCCTGTTGGGGCCCCTAGCCTTATAGCATCCTGCTTTTCCAACAAGGGTTGTAGCTTGGCAAGTAATAATAATAATAATAATAATAATGATAATAATAATAATAATAATAATAATGGTACAAGCCTTACCTTTATTACATTTTTTTTTCAGCAATATTCATTTTGCAAGCTTCAGGCTGGTCCTTCCTCTTACGGCCATGTAAAGAGTCAGGATCATTAAAAGTAACATAATATCAGAGCATCCACGAGTGAGAACACAGGGTGTTAGTGGGTGAAAATAATAGAGAGAAAGGGTGGGACAGCATCTCTCAGTCTGGTCATACAAAATGTGAGCTGTATGAAGCTAATAGAAATGTGAAACTGGTCCGTGGATGTTTTCATTGGCTGATGAGGCTAAGCTGGAGATTGGTAGATAGACACGGCAATGCACAATCTCTCATACTCCTTGTGCTTACCATCCCTGGTTCAAAGGGAAAATGGAGAGGAACCCTTGTGCAAGAGAATTGGTTGGCCCATGATTCTGCATCCCATAAGAAAGAATATGTACTTGTGTTCAATGGCAAATTAGACCATAATGTTTCAAGGCTAAGGTCACATATAAAATATTGATGCATAGAAGAAAGCCTGGAAAAAATGTTGTGCTGTTAAATCTCTTCTAGCCACATTGGCAGTTATGCCTTTACTCCGCTGTGAGCCTCATGTGCAATGAAACTTTTAATTCTGTTCCTGCTAATTCCCAAGAAAACTCTCTATACTTTTTGGATGTTTCATTGCTATTTCATATCTATTTTAGTTTTCATTTGTATGTATTTCTTTGCAATCTTTTTAATTCTATATTAGTGTTTATTACTTTCAATTCGTGTTAATCATTCTTATGTATTTATGTATAAATCATTAATTTATTCTATTTAATCCAAATCTTTAAATAAAAGGATATATATATATATATATATATATATATATATATATATATATATATATATATATATATATATATATATATATATATATATATATATATATATATATATATATATATATATATATATATATATATATATATATATATATATATATATATATATATATATATATATATATATATATATATATATATATATATATATATATATATATATATATATATATATATATATATATATATATATATATATATATATATATATATATATATATATATATATATATATATATATATATATATATATATATATATATATATATATATATATATATATATATATATATATATATATAAAACAAAGAGCCGCACATTGTGTTTTCCCTTTCCTTTAAGAAGTTTGTAAATTTCTTATCACTGTATAAGACGAATTTATTTTATCTTTTCCTATAATCTCAACAATTAAAACTGATCATTAGCTTGAACACTCCCCAGTGGGTCATGAAGAGTTTATGAATAATTAATGCTATCCGTAACGACTCATCGATCGTAGATTGTATTATCGCTAGAATTTGAAGTACAAGCCAAAAAATATCTTACTTCCTTGCGAGAGAATCCTTGTTGAATATGCATAGTATCTGTCACTGTTTCTTTTTCTACAGCAGATTTTTTTTATGTAGAAATCATATTTAACAATTTTTTCCTTTTGCTGTCAAGGACAGAAAAGAGGATTATAAGTGTCCAATTAATAGGACCATATTTTCTGAGGCAACTCTCATACACTATCATGTTATTTATTCTTTATAAGTTATTTTCCTTACCATAATGACCTAATAATATATAATCATATTTAACTGCTTTTACACCAATGCTATTATTTCTTTTTCCATTGATTTTTTTTTCAACAAATGAGCCTGTAATATACATATATATTTTTTTTTACTTTAATGGACTTTTCGATTTTCATACTTAATCTTTTGACGATCAAAGAAAAAACAAATTTGGTGGCCATTACTTGAAAGTGTAATTGTGGGTTCATGATTATTATTATACAAGGAATAAAATTGGAAAATCCTCTTAGTTCGAGGAAAGTGTAATTCTCAAACAATTCTAATAATACCATAGTATAGAATATTTTATATTCCTAATCATAATTTAGTAAGGTGTAATTATCAAAACATAATTATGATACTGTGATGAGAGATTATGAATGTGCAAATGTATAAAGTTTAGTTTAGAAAATAATCTAAGAAAATCAAGAAAGTGTTATTGTAAAACCATTTCATTTATAAAACCTTAAAGGATATCTCTGAGTCAGTTTTATTACTATATGGTAAAATGAAAATTTGAAAGCTTGGTGAATACAATCACATTGTCATAAAGTCCAATTGTGAAAGTTTTTTAATTGTAAAACACTAAGAGGTAAAATTTCGGCCATTTTAACTATAGTCTAGCTAAGTGTATTAGTGAATCAGTGTAGTCATAATAAAGTAAAGTATGGTTATGAAATTATCCTAAATATTATACTGTAAAGTGAAACTTATAATACCTTTCTGATCAAAACACGACTGGGATAAATCAAACTGTAATCCTGAAATCATAATAATAAGTTTATTGAGTTTTGCAATTGTGAAATTATTTCAATTATAGCAAAGTAAGATTGTGAAAACATCATATTAAGATATTTGTACATTTACAATATCATAAAGCTGTAAAAATCTCATTTTCTCCTTGTTGAATATCTTTGTGTAAGAGGTAAAGTAACCTTTTGCGACAATATTGAGAATTCACTAAAGTTTCTAGTTTTTTATATAAGACGGTTAAAACGCTAAATTTTGAAGCCTGTGTATATGTAACATGTTACCTATTAAGAAGGAATTTGTCTTACAATACAAATAAAGTCATAAGTTAAAGTTTCATTAAAGAAAATTATTTTCAATAGCAAAGAAGTTAGAATTTAGTTCCTGCAGTTATAGAGTTTCCATCTACACAAATAAACAGAATATTTCCATCTTAACTTCTTAAGCAAATTTCTAACTGATAGAAGGACACTCCAAAATCAAACCGTTGTTCTTCAGGCTTGGGTAGTGCCATATCCTCTGTACCATGGTCTTGCATTGTCTTGGGTTAGAATTCTCTTGTTTGACAGTACACTCATGCTCACTATTCTATCTTATTTCTCTTACTTTTGTTATTAATTTTTTTATAGTTGATATGTAAAAGATTTATTTTATTACTGTTACTCTTCTCAAGATACTTTATTTCAATTGTTCACTACTTATAGTTTATCTAGTTTCTTATTCTTTTCCTCAATGGGCTATTATCCCTGTTGGAGGCTCTAGGTATATAGCCTGTTTTTTAACGGAGGTTTAAACTTCGATGATGATAATAATAATAATAATAATAATAATAATAATAATAATAATAATAATAATAATAATATTAATAATTGAAAAATTATCTTTATGATTAACTACATATTTAATAAAAAAAAACTTAAAATTCAATACATGGGTAAATTATGTATTTAGCATTAGTGAAATTTATATTATTTCGATCCCAGTTTAAAAAAGAATATAATTTCTAGTATAATATAATGTAATTTATGTAAACCCTTTGGGGCTTTACGAGTTCTTTAAAAGCCTAAAGGTGAAACGTTAATTCTAGAGGCTTCAATAAAATTGAGTTATATTATGACGGGCCGAGAGAGGGTTGTGACTCAAAGGCAGGATGAAAGCAACTGAGCGAGTATATTATAGAACACTCTCATTTATATACAAAAGCTCAAAGCAACAGGAAATTTCATGTTCAAAACGACACCGTTACCAGTGAGAAAAACCGGCATGTTTATTCAGGTTCTTTTTAGTGCGAGGGAAGAGTGAAGATACAAGCATAATATATACACAAAATTAACTATGTCGATCGTGTGACACACAGTTGGTACATGGCTCCCTCCCCTAAAAATGACATTTTGTATATGTTAAATAGGAGGCCCCGATCTAGAGAGGCGAACTGTAGGCGGGTCATCTGGCAGGAGATAAGCAGGTTTTAGACGATCAATGGAGACCCAGTCTTCTTTGCCATGAACGTTTAGTAGGAATGCTTTCGCAGTACGTCAGATTACAAGGAAAGGGCCCGTGTAAAGGGGCATTAGCGGTGGCTTGATGGTGTCTTTGCGCAGTAAAACGTGCGTTGCAGATTGCAAGTCTGTCGGTATGTGATGCTTCGCTGGGGGCATGTAAGTCTGTCGGGATGGAGTAAATTTTCCCTTGACATGACGTATGCGCTGGTGATCGTCGGAGGAGGTTGTAGAAGGAAAAAATTCGGCAGGGACGGCCAATGGGTTGCCATAAAACATCCATCTGCCGAGACGTCGAGGGCATCTTTAGAAGTGGTCCTTAGTCCCAGGAGGACCCAGGGAAGCTGAGTAAACCAGTTGGAATCATTGCAGCTGGAAATCAAAGCTGCTTTGAGGAAGCGATGAAAAGGTTTAACCATTCCATTGGCAGCGGGGTTGTAGGCCATTGTCTTATGTAGGGTGATTCCCAGGAGATTCGCTAATGATATCCACAATTAAGAGGTGAAAGTGGTACCCCTGTCAGAAGTAATATGCTCAGGGATACCAAATCTTGAAATCCATCCTGAGAGTAAGGCAGATTTACATGAGGCGGACATTATAGTTTCCATGGGAATGGCTTCAGGCCAATGAGTGGAGCGTTCGATGACGGTAAACAGGAAACGATGTCCTTGTCATGTGGGTAGGGGGCCTACAACATCGACGTGAATGTGTGCGAAATGACGCTGAGGTTGAGGAAATGTGCCTAATCCAGTATCTGTATGTCAATGTACTTTGGAAGTCTGGCAAGAAGTAAGGCGGAGACCAAATCCTTAGCATCCTTAGAAATGCCGTGCCAAATGAACTTCGTCTTCAGCAGCTGTGCAGTAAAACGGCACGAGAGATGTGAAAGGCCGTGAATGAAATCAAACACCTGCCAGAGCATGGGAGCAGGAATCCAAAGTTGCAGTCTACCAGTACTGACGTCACAGAGGAGGAGGGTGGTGTTGGAGTCTTCAAGAGGGAAGTCTTCCCAACGGAGGTACGTGCAGGATGTCTTACATGCTTGATACTTTGGATTCTGTCATTGGGCTTCAGCCAGGGTTTTGTAATCTAATCCCAGTTGAACGGCAACCAATGTGTTTCTGGACAGGGCATGGGCAACAGGATTCATTTTCCCACGGACATATTGAAGGGTGCAATTGTATTCAGCCACGGCGGAGAGATGTCGGCGTTGACGGGCGGACCAGGCATCAGACTGTCGAGTGAAGCGTGCACCAGAAGCATGTGGTCTGTACGAATGATGAAGGGCGTACCTTCTAAGAAATGGCGAAAGTGATGGACAGCCAAGTGCACCATCAGCAATTCGCGATCGAAGGTAGAATAACTCAATTCTGCCTTGGACAGTTTTCTGCTGTTGAAGGCCAATTGGCGGGGCAAGCCGTTGACCACCTGGTCGAGTACTGCACCAATAGCAACGTCGTTAGCATCGGTGGAGAGAAGGAGAGGGGCATGTGGGATAGGAAAAGTTGGAGCTGCCGCGGTTGATAAGGCCTTCTTTGCATTGCAGAAGGCCTCTTCTTGAAGGGGACCCCACTTCAGGTCCTTTGGTTAGCCCTTGAGGGAGGCGTAGAGGGGAGCAAGAGTGGCGTGCAATGGCTGGCAGAAAATGGTGATAATAGTTGATCATGCCCAAGAATTCCTGCAGAGCTTTGACGGTCAAGGGCACGGGGAAGTCCTGAACGACTGCTACCCTCTCAGGGAGGGGATGGACTCCTTCAGGAGTGATGCGGTACCCTAAGAACAACACTTCGTTGGCGCCAAAGGTACACTTGTCCTACCGGACTACAAGGCCGTTTTGTTGCAGGAGGTCGAGCACCTTACGCAGGTGACGGAACTGTTCCTCTTTTGAGAAGGAGAACACAATTCTGTCGTCCACATAACATACACAGAAGGGGAGGTCCCCTAAGGTGCCATCCATGAGACGTTGAAACGTGGCCCCAGCATTAGGAAGGTCAAAAAAGGAGTAATTGAAGGTGTAGGTACCAAACGGAGTGGTGATGGCGGTCGTGGGGATGTCTTCTGGGTTCATAGGCACCTGATAATACCCCTTCAGGAGGTCGAGCATAGAGAAAACCATCGCTTTGTGCAAGTAGGAGGTCACGTCGGGAATGTTTGGGAGTGGGTAGTGATCCGGTTCTGTTTGCATGTTGAGGCGCCTGTAATCCCCGCACGGACGGAGGGAGCCGTCTTTCTTCAGAACGATGTGTAACTGTGACGACCATGGGCTGGAGGCCTTTTGGCAAAGGCCCATTTTCTCCATTTCGGCGAACGTCTGTTTGACGGCTGCCAATGGTTCCGGTGCCAGATGTCTGAATTCTGCAAAGATTGGGGGTCCCTTTGTCTTGATATGGTGATAAATACCATGCTTGACAGGAGACGTGGGCGTTTGGCGAAGTACTGGAAGGAAAACTTCCGGGTACAACGTGAGGAGGTGGGCGTAGGCATCCTTGGGTACGCTGATGTGGAGAGCAAGGTTTGAAGGGGCGGGTTGAGGAGGTGTCGACAAGTACGAGTCTGCATTGACCAATCGTCAGTGGGCGACATCGACCAGAAGGTGGAAAGGAGAGAAGAAATACGCATCGAGGATTGGCAATGTGACGTCAGCAACGAGAAATTTCCAATTAAATTTACCATTTCCGAAAGATAATGTGAGGTTCTCGTTACCGTAGGTGGGTTTCGCAGATCCCTTGGCAGCTACCAAGCGGACGTCGGCAGATGTAGACAGACTACGTTGTGTCCTGAAGAGTTCCCTTGGTAAAGAGAATGACAAGCACCTGTGTCTACCAAAAATCGCACGTCTGTTCCTGCATCATGTAAAAAGAAATTATTAGAAACACTGGAGGCCACCGCCACGAGTGATGGCCTACTTACATGTTTTTTGGCCACTGACAATCTTTGGCACATTTTTTCGTGGTTGCCCCGAATCTGAAGTGGTAGTAGCAAAACTGCGGCGGATGGGAGGTAGTAAGTGGCTGTAGAAGTCGTTGGTTGGTGCGCAAGCGAGTGGTGGGTGGTGGGTGGCTTTGTCGCCGCTTCGGCACGTCACGGGGTAGGCGTGTATGTCCTAGAGCATTCACGTCAGTTTTTGTTGGTGATGAATAGGCGTCCTCATCATCAGGGGTGAAGGCGATGATGGAGGTCTTAAAGTGGCTGTCCATAAGGGCGTCAGCTTTGGTCATCAAGATGTAGGTTCACCTCACGAGGAGAGCCGTCTGCGGCAGATTGTAGGCGAGCGATACTAGTCATTTCCCTAAGGGTGAGCGAACCCCTTTGGTCCTCTAACTGTTGTTGCGAGAGCTGAAAAAGCTTTGCTATACGGGCGGCTGGCGACGGCGAGTACTGCTGCAGAAGGTATGTTTTGAGGGCGTCATACGCTATTGGGGTGTTTCCTTGTTCACAAAACCAGTCGGATATTTCCGGGAAGGAAATATGCTTTGGTGGTTGAGCAAGTCACGCCCTGATGCGAAACTGGACTTCTGCACCCTGAAACCAAGCAAACGCCTCTCCGCTGGCGAAAGACGAAATTGTCAATGGGGGAGCCGCAGCATTAACTTCCGTAGAGTCCGCCATAGTACCAACGACGGAGGGGTGAGGAGGGTTGTAAGGCGGAAGGAGTGAGTCGACTTCCCGGGTCACCAATGTGACGGGCCGAGATAAGGTTGTGACTCAAAGGCAGGATGAAAGCAAATGACTGAGTTTATTACAGAACACTCCTTTATATATGAAAGCTCAAAGCAACAGGAAATTTCATGTTCAAATCCAACACCGTTAACGGGGAGAAAAACAGGCATGTTTATTCAGGTTCTTTTTAGTGCGAGGGATACAAGCATAAAATATACACAAAATGAACTATGTACTCCTGGTCGTAAAATGTTGCATGGCTATTTCATAGTGTTCAATAAGTGGTGTTCTTTTGATTTCAGAATGTCATGTTATTGTTTATTCGTAGTCATAAAATGTGTCTATTGTTTTCGTAGAAACTTGGATGATTGATTCTAAGATTAGTTCTGTTGAGATGAAAATGACCGATTGGTTTTGCGATAAGCAAAGAAATTTGTAATTTCGATTCTGTTGTAATCAGCAAATGTTGTGTGATCATAAAATGTTCTGTTATTTATTTACTTGAGCATAGAATTTGTTTGGCTGGTTCAGGGATGATGTTGAAACGTTGTGTGATTCCTTATACATTGTCAGAAAATGTTGGATGGCTGGTACGAGTGTTTCTGCATTAAAAATAGATTCCTCAATTCTTACTTTTGGGATCTTTAAATGTCAAATGATTTTTTTATAGTGATCATGGAATGTTAAATAGCATGGTATGTTGAAAAATATCATTCGATAGGTTATAAGTTCGTTATAAGATATATGATAGATTTTACGTTAATCCCTAAATAGTGTGGTTTAGTGTGTTTTTGAAATATTATTTGATAGGGTCTTCTCTAGCTGGGCATAAAATACTGTATATCTTCTTAAATGATAAGGTGTAGGCTACTCCGTTTTAGCCACGTCAGACTGGAAGAATTATCAAAATATCAGAATAGTATCATTCTTCTTATTTCAAAAAGAATACCATGTACTTATTCATATTGGCGATGAAAAAAGAAGTACCTGTTGTAATTACTAATTAAGTTGGTATGATAAAATGACATTTATCAAAATCTAGAAATGTCTAAGAGAAACGCTTGTATAACAGTTGAAGAATAGTTTGAGTAAAAGAGATAAAAGTTCTTCATGAATAAAAGTAAAAAACAGTTCAACCAACAAACTCCATTGCACGTCTGACAACAAAGGTAACCAATTTCATCGTATGGCTAGTACTAAAGGCAACCAATCTCTACCGTGTGGTTAACGTCGCAAAATCCCGCAGAATGCAATCTCCAATAGATCGTCACGGGAGATTATCCCATCCCCATAGGATCTCAAGGATCCCCAGGTTAATCCCATTTCTTGACACTCATGAAAATGCATTCGGAAAATTGCAAAGATTCCCTGTCGCCATTTTGGGGAAGCTTCACGCTCATTTCTTTGATTCCCCTTTTGACTGAACCGAGGGTCAATTTCACAGGAAAGACTTTTGTCTGTCGTAAGAATTTATTGCAATGTGCAAACGTCCCATAGGATAGAGGAATAATGACCAGAAGATAGATAGAAGCTAAAATTATAATGACAATTCCAAAGATGGAAATAAAACGCCATTTTGAAGCGGATAGAGAAAGGAAGATGAAAGAAATTGAGCTTGACATAGTTAGAAAGCAGAATCACGATAATAAATGAATAAAATTGTACGAAAGAGAAACAAGAAATAAGAAAAACAAGAAGAGACATAAGTCGAATGGAAAGTGATGAGAAAATAAAGAATTTAAGATAAAAGAAAAAAAAAACAGGTCCGAGAAAGTAAGAAGTCTTGTGAACCAAATAAACAAGATCCCGGAATAAAAGGAACACGATGAACGGACTACCATTTATTTATGAACAACTTGATTTCAAAACCATAAGTATTTATAAGATGAGACACTATTTTCCTCAAATTCTATTCGACCTGAGAGAAAACAGAAATACCTTATTTTCTTCAAATTTAGAATAGCAAGCAGTATTGGGGTTGATAATTTCTATACCTAACTCTGTCATAGGCCTACCTTACTTTCTAAAATAAATTAAATTTGCCAGACAAAAAAGAAGAAAAAATTCTTATTTTGATATAATTTCGAAGGTACGTTCCTGATTTAATATTAAGGAATGTACCTTCAAATTTAGATTGCAGAAAAATGCAAATTGAATTTATTTACAGAAGTAAAAGTTAATCAAATATTTTTTTATTTCTAAATGCTTATCAAAATAATATATTTTGTCAACAGAAAGGTCATAGTTTAGTTTTAATGTCATAATATTTTCTGGTTTTGATGGCAGTTGTTAGCAAGGTCCCACAGGGTTAAAATCTTTTATTTTATTTCACAAATAATTCCGACATTTTTATACGCTATATTCGCATTGGATTTTTAGCTTTCATGTCACCTCCATGAAACTCTGTTGCATGAATACCAACCCAAAAATACTTCTCATTTTATTCTTTTTTTCTGTTTCGCCAGTCAGTTTAATTGGAAAAGATTATATTTTTCTTGAATGTAAATGAAACTTTTTAAATTGGTTATATGGGGATACATTGTTATTTCTTCAGTAATATTTTCCTTTCACGTACTTGCCACTTTAAAATTGAATTGCTCCTATATTTGTACTTTTCCTCTACATCTCGGAACCTATGATCATTGAATGTTCAAGTTCTTCAGAATGTTTATGAGGGTGCGTAATGAATAAGTTCTGATGCTACACAAGATTATCAGGGGGCCGTATTTCACCCTTTCTGATTTACTGTTAATACTTTGATCTTGATACCTTCAAAGGCCCTATTCATTATTAATCTTTCGAATTACCTTTTATTAATATTACGACAAACACAATATTTACTATTGTTTCATGAAACTAAGGTTCAGTTTTATTCTGGAGTATTGGTATCTATCTAAAATAAATTTCTATTTGAATAGATAATGTGAAATCTAGTTATCAATATCATGACTTTTGTTATTTGATCGTATATAAAAAGGAGACTTTTATTCATCCAATATACAGCAGTGGTATCACAATTATTATTATGATTATTTCAGTGTTGCTCTACCTAGTCGTGTTATTGCTGTTGTTTCTGGTGTTATTACATCCGCCAACGAAGTTGGGAGGAGGTTATGTTTTTGTCCCGGGTTGTTTGGTTATTTGTTCGATTGTGAGCAACTTCCTGGGCACAATTTTACTCATATAAATTAGTTAAACTTTCAGGGATTATACGTTATGTGGAGACGTGGAACTTATTCAATTTTGAAAGTCCCAGTTCAAAGGTCAAGGTCAAGCAAAATGTCGACCGAATTAACACTAAGGCCAGTTAATTCGAGAAATAATCTGCCATGGCTGAAGTCTGAACTCTCAGAGTGTTTTTCTTGTTATTGTTGTTTTTAAACAGGAGTTTCTAAATATTGAACATTCAGTATGCAATGTGTTATTGTTGAACACAATCCACTCTATTGAGTCTCTAGCGTGGCGAAAAAAAAGAGAAAGAAAAAATAAGAAAAAGAAAAGATTGGAGACAAAGAGAAGAATATATAGGTAGGAATAGAATACTAGGGAATAACAGCTCAACGAGAAACAAAATCGTAAAGAATAGCACTATAATAAGATAAGTACTGCAAGGACGAACAAAGGAATACAAGGTAGGGGAAGCAGTTAATGAGACAATAAAAAGGAATGATATAAGAGATAAAGATAAGGATAGGATCTTGAATACAAAATAAACGGGTAAGTCTGGAGCTAATGCGTAATAGATAAACAGGGGAAAGGAAGCAGTTATTATCATTGCCGCTGTTGTTTGTTTTAATTATTATCATTACTATCATTATTAACATTGTTTCTAATATTACTAATATTACCTCACCTAACAGTTGAAGGATATAATTATGTCTTAGTATGTTTATTTAGTACATGTTCTTTGATTATCTGTTTGTTACTGTTCTAAAAATATTTTATATTGATTGTTAATTATTCCTCCTGCAGTTTCCTTATTTTTTTTCCTTACGGGGCTATTTTCCCTGTTGGATCCCTCGAGCTTATAGCATCTTGCTTTTCCAACTAGGGTTGTAGCTCAGCAAATAATAATAATGATAATAATAATAATAATAATAATAATAATAATAATAATAATAATAATAATAATAATAATAATAATAATAATAGTAAAAACGTGTCTTATTACCATGAAAATTCTAGGAAGGATGGATTTTGTGAATGCCAATTGATTAGATTTTGGGAGAGACCCGGATTTGAATAGAAACCTTTTGGTATGAGGTGGGGTGGG
>NC_090730.1:36825685-36828185 GCF_036898095.1 Palaemon carinicauda
GACCACAATGTCATAGAATTGATAGTTCATTCCAAAGCGAGTGATCACAGAATTATTAAAAGCACAAAACTTTCGAAAGGATATGGAAAATATGATTTTTATAGTAAGAATATAAAATGGTCAGAAATAAATGAAGAACTGAATAAAGAATGGTAAAATGTATGTGTAAGTGATAATATACAGGTAAATACGGATATGCTGTATAAAGTACTGGAGAAAATTGTTGAAAAATATGTACCGAAAAAAAAAAAAATAAACAAAAGACATGCATACCAAGAGACAGAAGGATCTTATTTCAGAAAATTAGAAAGTGGAAGAAAAATCTTGTAAAAGAAAAAAATGTGTGGAAAATGATGGAAATAAAATGTAAGATAGAAAATGCAGAACAAAAGATTATACAGTTGAAAGAAAAAGAAAAAAAGGGACTTAGAAGAAAGGACACTTCAAAATATAAAAAAAAAACCAAAGTACTTTACTCCTATGCAAAAAAGATGAATAAAGGGAGATTAGAAAGGGGTCCTCTAAGAATTGAAGGACGGCTAACAAATGAAAAAAAGGAAATATGCAACATATTAGCAGAAAAAATATGAGAGTGAGTTCACGCCAAAAATCACGAATGAGAATAATGAAACAGAAATGGGAGAAGAAAGTGTAGAATATCTAACGGATATAGATATTAATGAAGCAGATATTGTCAAGGCTATAAACGAAATTAAAAATGGATCGGCAGCCGGACCAGATGGAGTTCCAGCGATTTTGTTAAAAAAAACTGCAAACACTATCGCGAAGCCGCTTGCAATACTGCTAAGACAAAGTGTAGATATGAGCGAGGTATATGTTAAACATAAATTAACTTATATAACCCATATCTTCAAAAGTGGATCAAGACTAGAGGCAAACAATTATAGACCTGTTAGTCTAACATCACATATTATGAAAGTGTATGAGAGGTTAATAAAAAAAGAAAATAATGAATCTTTTGATTAAAAATAATTTGTTTAATATAGGTCAACACGGTTTTGTGCCTGGAAAAAGTACACAGACCCAACTGATAGCACATTATGAAAATATATACAAAAGTATGGTAAATGAAAAAGACACAGATTTGATCTATCTGGATTTTGCAAAAGCCTTTGACAAAGTAGACAATAATATATTAGAGGAAAAATGAAAAAGAATAACATTGTGGGAAACATAAGAAAATGAGTAAAAGAATTCCTGCAAAACAGAAAACAGATAGTGGTTGCAAATGGCGAGAAATCAGATGAAGCTCGGGTAATATCTGGCGTGCCACAAGAAACGGTATTAGCTGCACTGCTGTTTGTTATTATGATCTCAGACATAGACTGTGATGTTGAAAATTTTGTAGGGAGAAGTTTCACCGATGATACAAGAATAAGTAGAAAAATTACTTGAGACGAAGATAGGAACTCACTACAAAGAGATCTATACAAAATATAAGAATGGGCGCAGATAAATAGGATGGTATTTAACTCAGATAAATTCGAATCAATGAATTATGGAAACAGAGGAGGAATGGTATATGCATACAAGGGACCTAATAATGAGACAATCACAAACAAAGAAGCAATTAAAGACCTTGGTGTAATGTTAAATAAGAATATGTTATGCAACGACCAAATGGCAACACTATTGGCTAAATGTAAAGCAAAAATGGGAATATTATTCAGACACTTTAAAACAAGAAAAGCTGAACACATGATTATGCTTTACAAAACTTATGTACGTAATACACTCGAGTACTGCAATGTGATATGGTACCCACACTACCAAAAGGATATTGCGCAAATAGAGAGTGTACAAAGATCCTATACTGCTAGAATAGAAGAAGTTAAGGACCTTGACTACTGGGAAAGACTGCAATTTTTAAAACTATACAGTCTAGAAAGGAGAAGAGAACGCTACATGATAATACAAGCATGGAAGCAAATAGAAGGAATTACTGGAAACATCATGGAGATAAAAATATCAGAAAGAGCAAGCTGAGGTAGATTAATAGTGCCCAAAAATATACCAGGAAAACTAAGGAAGGCGCACAGGACATTAATCCACTACGCACCAGCATCGATAATGCAGTGACTATTTAATGCGCTGCCAGCTCATCTAAGAAATATATCAGGAGTGAGCGTAGATGTGTTTAAGAATAAGCTCGATAAACACCTAAGATGCATCCAAGACACTCCAAGACTAGAAGATGCAAAATACACCGGAAGATACCTAAGCAACTCTCTGGTGGATATACGAGGTGCCTCACACTGAGGGACCTGGGGGAACCCAAACAAAATAAGTCACTAAGGTAAGTCTCTCTCTCTCTCTCTCTCTCTCTCTCTCTCTCTCTCTCTCTCTCTCTCTCTCTCTCTCTCTCTCTCTCTCTCTCTCTCATTTCATCATACTTTATTGTTTAACTGAAAAAAAAAATCCAATGTTGGGTATTTACAATGATTTCAATAAGAAGAATGGTTAATTTATGCATGAGTAT
>NC_090730.1:36833185-36848185 GCF_036898095.1 Palaemon carinicauda
ATATATATATATATATATATATATATATATATATATATATATATATATATATATATATATATATATATATATATATACAAAATAGTATTTTGTTTAAAGCTTTTCCTTCATGTTGTATATTCAATATAGTTATTTAGTCATAATTATTCAGAAGAAACTTCGTAAAGGATTAATAACATTTAAAATAAATAAAACTTGGATGGCTACATATGTATGAATAGTATAAAGCTGTGCTGTCATATGCCGAGAAACTAAGATATACCTGAAATATCAGAAGCAGTGTATTACTGGAAAGTTATCTCTTCACAGTTTACGATGGTGAAAAAAAATATTTTTTATATCTATGTCTATTGCTATAAAAGTATTAGTATTAAAAACAAATTGGTATAGTATTAAAGAAATATTGATAAATAAGTTCACACATTGCCCCTACAATAGCGCATAAAACCATCACCATTGCGCCATTTTTCTATTTACATTTCGCGCAAAATCTATCTGAGAGACATGTTATAAATTATAGACCATTATGAGATCTTAAAAGTGACCTACTTGGATGGCGTCCGCAGCACATCCATGTACTCCTTGCCATAGCAGAGAAGTAGTGGGAATTTTTTTTTATTGGTGTTCCACGGCGGATCAAAAACCATATGTGGGACGTGATATAAAGTATAGGTAATTATGACACCTTATCTTATCATAGTCTCATGCAGTACGGTAGTTTGAAAAAAAGGGCTAAGAGAAAAGGGTGAAAAGAGTCGCACTACCGTAAAAAATTTCAGCGAGCAATCATAAAACTTCTTTGTCACTAAATGCAGGTAAATGTAACACACCCTCTTCCATCTGAGCTTAAAAATAACAACTATCATGTATAGCATTTGGAAAGACAATCTAAAGTTGTTTTTATTATTATTATTATTATTATTATTATTATTATTATTATTTTTATTATTATTATTATTATTATTATTATTATTATTATTATTATTATTATTATTATTATTATTATTATTATTATTATTATTATTAATTGGTAAGCTACAACCGTAGTTGGAAAAGCAGGATGCTATAAGCCAAGGGGCCTCAAAAGGGAACATAGCACAGCGAAGAATGGAAACAAGGAAACATAAAATATTTTAAATACAGTAACAACATTAAAATAAATATTTCCTTTGTAAACTATAAAAGCTTTAACAAAGCAAGAGCGAGAGAAATTAGATAGAATATTGCCCGCAACTGTCCCCTCAAGCAAGAGAACTCTAACCCAAGAAAGTGAAAGACCATGGTACAAAGGCTATGGCACTACCCAAGACTAGAGAACAATGGTTTGATTTTGGAGTGTCCTTCTTTAAGAAGAGCTGCTAACCATAGCTAAAGAGTCTCTTCTACCCTTATGAAGAGGAAAGTAGCCACTGAACAATTACAGTGCAGTGGTTAATCCGAAGAAGAATTGTTGGGTAATCTCAGTATTGTCAGGTGTTTCAGGACAGAGGAGAATCTGTAAAGAATAGACCAGACTATTCGGTGAATGTGTAGTCAAAGGGAAATTGAACTGTAAGCAGAGAGAAGTTTCAATGTAGTGCTGCATGGCCAGTCAAAGGACCCCATAACTCTCTAGTGGTAGTATTTCATCTTCTCCTGTCTCAGAAATACTTAACTTCATATCATATTTTTTTTCTTATTTCCTCCACATATACTGTTGTGAGCTGATGCTATAATCAGTATCCTTGCATAGAAACTAATATAGGCAAATTCAAGATAAGGTAACGTTTTCTGTAGCATTCCTGTATATATTGTCCATAGCTTTTTAATCTTTTTTAGCTGATGAGTGAAAGAAACACTTCAGCATTGCTTATGATCATTTTCCGTTTGCAAACACCTGCGCCAGCTGCCACACTTATCCCAAGTCCGCACTTCTTTTTTTGTTTAAGCCATTTTCATGTAACTGATATCAACAACAATAAACCCGACTGATTGCATCCTGATTGTAGTCGTTTCTTTCATATTGCCAATGTTATGATCCTCGTGGGGATTGAACCAGGTTCTTTTGAAATTGATTAATGAAATTAGGATAGCTCGACAACCACCCAGCTTGAAAAAGGGAATATAGAAAGAAAACTCGCAAAAGAGAACATAATTTTATTTACAACTAGTCAAAAATCAAAGTTTCTTGATTGAGGACTTGGGAAGCTCTGAATTAAACAAAGAAAATCATCTGATTAAACTACACTCCAGCAAGTACAGGAAGTCAAGAAAGCACACAAATAATACTTAAAAGACACGATGATACACTTCACAGCAGATCTTGATGAATCAGGAACGTAGATACTTCAGGTCTGGGCGTTTCGTAATTGGTAATAACGACAGGGGTCAACTCATTCTAACATCACGGACAAGTCGTCGTAAGGCTGGTCACGTCTGCATTCTGGTCCTTACGTTCTCTCTCCTTCCCTGTGCATGTTCTCCCTCGTTCTCTCTCTCTCTCCTCTCTCTCTCTCTCTCTCTCTCTCTCTCTCTCTCTCTCTCTCTCTCTCTCCTTTTCGTACTCCTTTTTGTTTATATACCCCTGTATGGGAGGGGTTAACTATGAACAATCCCATATAAGGAAATTTTCTCCTTTCTTCATCCACATTGGTTTTCCTTAAAACCACGCCTCTTTGATCGCACCTTCCCGAACGCTCTGCTGGTGTAATCATGATCCATATGGCGCTATAATTGAAGCGATACATGTATTTACCTTCCGGTAATATATATTCTTCAGCGACAACATTGCTCTCCTTGTCCTATGGGTCCTTCCATAATGTTGGCTTCTCGAATTGCTACAACAGAGGATCGTTATGCCCAAGGTCTGCTGATCTAGGCCATCTAATAAATATCTTGATCTCAAACGACGGCGGTGACAGTTTCCAGTAAACACTATACTCCATCGGCTCCTTCATGGCAATCCGGGCGTTGTCTCCTACGTTGCCAAATGTCCTTCTCTGGAGTGTTTAAAGGCCTACCGCTCCTGTTTACCCTTTTAATCCCTGCGCTCGAATGTCTCCTGGGGCAATATACTGGACCTTTCTAGGGATTATCCCATACTACTGAGTTTCCGCATTCTCTAATCAACTCGTATGTGTGAATTTATCTACCTACCTACACTCACAAATTCCATCTCGTGGAGGCTCTACCATTTGTATATATATATATATATATATATATATATATATATATATATATATATATATATATATATATATATATATATATATATATATATATATATATATATATATGTGTGTGTGTGTGTGTGTGTGTGTGTGTGTGTGTGAGAGAGAGAGAGAGAGAGAGAGAGAGAGAGAGAGAGAGAGAGAGAGAGAGAGAGATCCTGTGTAAATTTAGGCAGGTAAACTGAAATAGTGTCATAAAGATACATGGGTTACACAGAATTATCGACAACAATTAAATATATTATCTATACGTAGTATAGACGCCCAATTATCTTCATTAAGAGTATCCGATACACTTTCTTTTTATATTCTCATGCCTTCTTTCTATGGACTTTGTTCTAGCTTTGCAATTTACTTTGAATATTTTGTTTTAGGTTTGGCACGTTTTTATCTTCAAAATATAAGATACTTTTGCTTGAGTGTCATACCTGATGAAAATATCAATTTGTGTTTCATAGTCTTTGTAAGGATTTATCAAAACAAATAGATGATAGTTTTGAGTCAAGAATGTTATACTGATAACGATACACAAGAATGCCAGGATTATAGAGATTTATTTCTGCACATCTTTTATATTAAAAATATGTAACATTTTTTTATTTGTATAACTAAATTATTTTGGAAGCTAAATTAATGTTTACATTAATAATGAAAAAAAAATGTGGGCTACATTACAAATTAATTAAAAACTGAATGAATATTTACATCACAAAAGAAAGAAAAGAATGAATGGATATTTACATTGAAAATGAAAGAAAAACATTAATGATTTCAGTGAAATAAACAAAAAATGGGTACTATTCATTATAATTCCTCTTCATCAGATGATTCTAGATTTATAACAAAAGAATCAACAAAATTGTCGATGGCTAAATCTCTTGAAGTGTCATCCCTTTGAAGAGTCTCTGCATGGTTAACTGCATTTTTCCAATTTTCCGGTGTTACTTGCTGTAACGCTTCACTTATAAGAGATTTGAGGTCCGACATTTTAAAATTATTTTTCTTTGCCACATACTGTTTGACTTGGCTCCATATTAATTCAATTGGGTTATATTGACAATGATATGGAGGAAGTCTTACCACTTTGTGGCCGTGCTTACTCGCAATAATGTCAATTTCGTACTTGCGTGGCCATCTTGACGTATGCTGTTTTACCATAGCAAGCAGATCATCCATCAAGAGATTGTCTCCGGGGGTTTCTCCTTTCTCGATAAGCCAGTCTTTAATTACAGCTTTTCTATCGGATGTCGTAAGCGGTTTATCAATTTGGAAAGAGTGATAGGATGCATTGTCCATCACTATGATCGATGATGGCGGTATATTGGGAATCAATTGTGAAATGAACCACTCCTTGAATACAGTATGATTCATTTGTTTGTGGTAATCGCCATCGTTTTTAGACTGGAAAACAAGTTCACAGTTTGGAACAAACCCGCGTTCGGTCCCAGCATGAAGAACGATTAACCGACTACCTTTCCCAGTAGGGGGTTTAATACCGGTGGAATTTTCTGAATTGATGTCAATCCAACATTTCCCAACGGTATGGTTTGGTTAATCCAAGTCTCGTCCAAGTATACAAAGGATTTATAGCCACTGGTTTTTAATGCTTTCATTTCTCTTAAAAACTTAGTTCTGGCTGAGGCTACATCTTTTCTCTCCAGTAGAAATTTTCTTCCATTAACTTTGCTGTACCGAAAGCCAATTTCATGAAGAACTTTGTGAACAGAATCCCTGGAACCTTTAAACTCAATATTTTCTTTTAATTCAGCTGTTATTGGGTCAAGCGTTGGAACTTCCTTCCTTGCATAAAAGTCTTAAACTGTTCTACGCAAAACACTCTTGTCAAAATCATCTAAATTTGTCACGGTTCTTGGTTGTTGCTTCTTCTGTTCAACGAAAATTGGTTTACCGTATCTCTCTCCCGTTACTTTTCCTTCTTTGCAAATCCTGCTGATTGTCCTCTCCGGTATCATTGTTGCTTCCGAGGCGCGTTTCAGTGTTTTTCTAACATCCATAACGGGTCCATGGTTTGCCTTTTCTTTGTCAAAGTACTTCACGATCCTATAAACTATTTCTCGAGCCTGGGGATGAAGGCTAATGCGGGAACGAGGACTTCCTTCCATGTTCTTGGTAGGGCGACAGACTCCTTAATGACTGACTGTTTTGGTTGAGCCGTCTTTAATTTTTATGGAGACACACGCTGTTTGACATATTCATACCCTGAGGTCAGCTTAACGCCTGAGAAGGATGTGGCAGCGCTGTAAAATTTTTCTGCCACGTTTAAGAAGAAACGTGTAATTTTATTGTTATTAAAAGTAAAGAAATTACGAGGGCATTTAATAATCGCGAATATTTATTATTCATTAATTATATTTACATTTTTTTAACTTATGCTGCCTCCATACGCCATACAACGTGATGGTAATATTTGATATGGCATCGCCGCTCCCGGCCCAAACCCAGCCTTGTTCGCCTTAAAGGATCCGATGGAGTATAGCGGGACCTCCTCTCTTTGCTTCTTAAGAGTAGAAAATTCACATATTTTAAAAAAAATTTCTATATTATTCTATCCACCCATGGCACGTCCCCCTAAAAGAAAAAAAAAAGGAAAATCTACTGATTTTATCTTTTTTTAAAGGAAATTATCAAGGGAGAAAATCAGTTATCCCTAAACTGAGAGACAATTACTTCATTACGCTCGTATCACGTAACTAAACCAAAACACGCAGTTACTTGTTGATGGAAAAAAAAAAAGAAAACAAACGTCCTTATCATTCTGAAAAATATCTAGAAAGACTGTCTGCTATTGCATTATTTTTTCCCTTTATATGAACTATCTTTAAATCGTGATCTTGTAATTCTAAACTCCGACGCATGAGACGTTTATTCTTATTCTTAAACCTATATAAGTAAACAAATGGATTGTGATCAGTATACAGAGTTAAAACATGACCACTTCGTACATAAATCTCAAAATGTTGTAAAGTTGACACTAAACTAAACAATTCCTTCTCTATATTTGAATAATTCTGCTGTGCTTTATTTAACTTCTTCGAATAATAAGCTACAGGGTGCTTAGTCCCGTTCACTTCTTACAACAGAACTCCTCCTATGCCAATATCACTTGCATCTATCGCTAAATTACATTCCTTGCTAAAATCGGGCAACATTACTACGGGCTCGTGAATCATTATGGCCTTTAACTTAATTGAAAGCTTCGATACATTCATTATCAAATACAAAACTTCGTCCTTTCTTGAAAAGATTAGTTATTAGAGCACTTATTTCTGAAAAATTAGGAACAAATCGGCGTAAATATGAAATCATTCCGATGAATTTCATTGCCTGTTTTTTTTTACTGGTAGTGATTGGGAAGTTGATGATAGCCTCTATGTTCCCATCTTTTGGACAAATCTTCTTCAGATCCACTTTATGACCCAAATATTTGATCAAGGTTTTTCCGAATTCACATTTCTTCAAATTTAAAACAAGTTTTGCTTTCTCAAGGACTGCTAATACTTTAGCTAAAATGCGTAAATGTTGCTCCCACGTATCTAAAAATACTACAAGATCATCCCATTACACGACACAGTTATCAATTCCATTTAAGACTCTATTCATTAAACTTTGAAAAGTACTCGCTGCATTTCGTAGACCAAAAGCCCTAACTTTGGGTTCATAACTACAGAAAGGTGTTATGAAAGCAGATATTTTCTGTGCTCAACTACTTAAAGGTACTTGCTAATAACCTTTGGCCAAATCAAGTTTAGAAATAAACTTGGCATTTCCTATTTTATCTAAACAATCTTCTATCCTGGGGATGGGAAAATGACTTTGTTTCGTAACACTATTCACTTTTCTAAAATCAATACACAACCTATCTGATCCATCTTCCTTCTTAACAAGAACTATTGCAGAAAACCAGTCACTTTCTCGCTATGAACAATCAGACCATTGTCTAGCATATACTTAATTTCCTGTCGGACTGAATTTGCTTTTTCTGGGCTTACACGATAAGGACTTTGTCTAATGGGTTTTGTGTCCTGTAGCTCAATATCGTGTTCTAAAAGATTAGTCAAACCCAATTTATCACTAACAGTTTCTGGATAATTTGAAAACACATTGAATAATTCCCTTGTTTTTTCTTCCTCTAAGCTAGAATTAAACAACGTGAAATTATTAAGAACATCAGAGTTCTTCTCAAGAGTAGTATTTCTCTGCGACACGGATACAACTGGCACTGAACGTTCATTATATTTCTTTAGCAAGTTGATGTGCTAAAGTTACAGTCAAGGAAGCAGAAAAAAAAATACAAAAGACACGATGATACTCTTCACAGCAGATCTTGACGAATCAGGAACGTAGATACTTCAGGTCTGGGCGTTTCGTTGTTGGTAATAACGATAGGGGTCAACTCCTTCTAACATCCCGGAGAAGTTGTCGTAAGGCTGGTCACGTCTGCATTCTGGTCCTTACGTTCTCTCTCTTTCCCTGTGCTTGTTCTCCCTCGTTCTCTCTCTCGTCTTCTCTCTCTCTCTCTCTCTCTCTCTCTCTCTCTCTCTCTCTCTCTCTCTCTCTCTCTCTCGATCTCCTTTACGTACTCCTTTTCGTTTATATACCCCTGTATGGGATGGGTTAACTATGGATAATTCCATATAAGGAAATGTTCTTTCTTCATCCACATTGGTTTTCCTCAAAACCGCGCCTCTTTAATCGCACCTTCCCGAACGCTCTGCTGGTGTAATTATGATCCATATGGCGCTATAATTGAAGCGATACATGATTTACCTTCCGTTAATGTATATTCTTCAGCGACAACACTGCTCTCCTTGTCCTATGGGTCCTTCCATAACGTTGGCTTCTCGAATTGCTACAACACAGGATCGTTATGCACAAGGTCTGCTGATCTAGGCCATCTAATAAATATCTTGATCTCAAACGACGGCGGTGACAGTTTCCATTAAACACTAGCGGGACCTCCTCTCTCTTCTTTTTAAGAGTTGAAAATTCACATGTTTTAACATTCTTTTCTACATTATTCTATCCACCCATGACAGCCGATATGACAGTTAGTTATACAGTAAGAAATGGCTTTGTGAATTCTCAATTGCCCTTTTTACTGAATGAATAAAACCAGATTTTTTAAAACTAGATTTTGAGCTCATCTCCTTTGTGGTAGATTTTTTAGCTAATATAATACTGTAGATGCTCTTAACGATGTTCGGTTTAAAATTTCACTGTAACAGACAGTAATGATACCAAAACCTCTTTTCAGTACTATTGTGGTTCTTACAACTGCATCAAGATACCAGAAAACCTTAAAATCAATCAATCAATCCTACAACTGCATTCATGATTAATGTTGATAAATATATTGTTTTTCTCCCTTTCCCAAACATGGTTACACAATAATTGATTATTCTTAATTCTGCCTATATATGGGAGAAGAACAACTATTCCCATAAGTAAATTACCTGTTCCGGACTGATCTACATGGCAATTAATAATAAAGAGATGATTATAGCGTTACTTTCATAGGGCCACTTCCTTCAGTGGTATACAATGCTTCGTTGGAAAAAACGGCAATATATGTTCAGAGTAGAAAGGTTATACATTTCTCAAGTGTTAACTGAATGAACGTCCTTGATCCATAGCCCACGAACAACTTTGTTTTTGCTGATGGCTATCCACACAATGACTGTTTTCATCAATAGCGTCCTTTCCCGCTCGTTTGTTTAGTTAAATAGGAAAAAATTACCTTCTTTCCCCCCCCCCCTCTCTCTCTCTCTCTCCTCTCTCTCTCTCTCTCTCTCTCTCTCTCTCTCTCTCTCTCTCTCTCTCTCTCTCTCTCTCATGATCTTTTTGTCACTAGAACGAACATAGATATAGGGCCATCAGTTTGGAATAATTTGCCCATCATATTAAAGGACTCTGCAAACTTGAAAATATTCCAAGATAGGTTAAATAGATACCTATTAGAAAAACAAAACCGATAATATTTTGACTTTTTAATAAATAATCTTAAATACTTTCAATTCCTTAAACTGATGTATAAATATTATGTGATTTTTTATTATTTTTATGACACGTACTTTGATGTTAATTCCGAATATTAATCTTTTAAAATCACATACTTTAAGATAGTTTATACTAAAATTCTCTCTTTAACTAAGCTCTTGAAGTATATTGTAACCATATGTATTGCCATATTGCTTCAATCATAAATAAAAGATATACAAATGTACGTTATAACTTATGAATCTCCAAAAGGTTTTAGTCTGACGTATAAATTATGTGATATATGTTAAGTGAAACTATTTGTGATGTATTGTTTCACATTTTTAATGAGAATAACCAATATTAAATTGGAAATAAGAATTTATTAATATTATTATTATTATTATTATTATTATTATTATTATTATTATTATTATTATTATTATTATTATTATAATTATTATTATTATTATTATTATTATTATTATTATTATTATTATTATTATTATTATCGTCATCCTCTCTCGTAGTAGAGCTGAGATAGAAAAAATAGGGCAGACCTTTGATTGACCAAGGGAAACCCGTATTCTTCCAAACAGGAGTAGATTTTATTATTGCAGGTTTCCCTGGTATAGAGTTCAGTACTTATTCTTGTATTTAATCTAATGCCGATTCCTCTTAAATCACAGCAATACGAGAAAACATGTAGCTTATCACATATTTAATCGTATTTAGTATAGCGACGTTTATACACCTGCTTAAACGAGAAATCGTTTAGATTATTATTCCAGAATTTATTTTGATCTTGTTAACGTCTGCCACGTTTGAAAAACTTGACTAGCTCTCTCTCTCTCTCTCTCTCTCTCTCTCTCTCTCTCTCTCTCTCTCTCTCTCTCTCTCTCTCTCTCTCTCGCATAAAAAATATTGATTATATACTGTAAAGACACCAGTCTATCTATCCACGTCGTTGTTTATCTATACCTGGCTATCTGTTTTGCAGACTATATGAGGGTAATGTATTACCACTAACCCTCTCTCTCTCTCTCTCTCTCTCTCTCTCTCTCTCTCTCTCTCTCTCTCTCTCTCTCTCTCTCTCTCTCTCTCTCTGTGATAATAATTTAAGCCATATTATCAGGTCTTAGATAGGATTACCTTTGTGTACCTGACGCCAAAATTGTTTGGCTTATTCATGTTTGGTTCGTAAAGGGAAAAGGATTTCCACAAAAGCAAATATTTTATCCTCATCGACTCGGAGAAATGAGTAGGAAATCGTTGGAACGAGGCAGAAATATTATAGATGAATAGAAAAGGACGAAAGGGGAACAGAGAAAATTCAATGAAAACTCATAGATTTAACGGAGGAGAAAATACTGCACAAAAAAGCGAGTTCGATAATTAGATGGAAGCTAGAATAATAAATGACGATAATAGAGGAATAGATTAGAAATAAAGATTTGGCATATATTAACAAGAAAGATAAAAATGTGAGAAAAGGGAAATTTATTAAGGAAAAAGGCAAAAAAGAAAAAAAAAACATAGCCAGGAATGAAGGGCAGAATGAAATAAAGGAAAAAATGTGTACAGTTTATATAGGATAGGTGAAGAAAACGGGTGTATACGTAGGAGAAACTTCCCGATATCGTGCTAAGAAACCTTTATTTATAATAAAGTTGGTGAATCAGTGAATATAAATCATGATTATGCAGTGAACGCCTCCATCAAAACACACAATTACAAGATAAACATCGCTAAGATACAGCTGTGTTTCTCGTAAGTCGTTTAAAGTAACAGGTCAAGTTTCATGATATAACACATAGCATATTCAGCCCATATGATAATCATGCCATTTAAGCACTGAGATATTACCGGTAGAGGGTTATGACTGACTGGCCAGATAGTGCTACATTGGATCCTTCTCTCTGATTATGGTTCACTTTTCTATTTCCTGCACATACACAGAATAGTCTGGCATATTCTTTACACATTCTCCTCTGTCCTCATACACCTGACAACACTGAGGTTACCAAACAATTCTTCTTCACTCAAGGCGTTAACTACCCACTGTAGTTGTTCAGTTACTACTTTCCTCTTGGTAAAGGTAGCAGAGACTTCTTAGCTATGGTAATCAGCTCTTCTAGGAGAAGGGCACTCTAAATTCAAACATTGTTTTTTAGTCTTGGGTAGTGCCATTGCCTCTGTACCATGGTCTTCCTCTGTCTTGGGTTAGAGTTCTATTGCTTGAGGGTACACCTCAGGGACCTTGTTCTGTCTTGTTACTCTACCTCTTGCTTTTCGAAAGTTTTATAGTTTATATAGGAAATATTTGTATAGGGGTTGTTACTGTTATTAAAATATTTTATTTTTCCTTGTTTCGTTTCCTCTCTGGGCTATTGGGGCCTCTTGGCATATAGTATCCAGCTTTTCCAACTATGCTCATAACTTAGCAGGTAATAATAATAATAATAATAATAATAATAATAATAATAATAATAATAATAATAATAATAAAAATAATAATAATAAAGTGTGCGACAAACCTTCATTTTAGGTGCTCACTAACAAACGTTCTATTGAATATTTATTTTTTTTCTGGCCCGCTGTTGTTATAAGTGTGGACTCGAAGGATTTCATAGGTTAGACGTTGCTTCAACGTTGAGATTGGTAACGAGAGAAAAGCAACTCTCGCTCTCTATGTGCTGGGTGTATCTAAAGCTTCTTATTGTATCAAAGGTGTCAACGGTTTAAGTAATTGCAATTCATTAAAATTAATGATGTTATTAGTGAAAATAATGAAAAAGTAGTAAGGACCTGATAATTATTATCATTATTATTATTATTATCATTATTATTAATATTATTATTATTATTATTAATACTCCTCCTACTACTACTACTACTACAACAACAACAACAACAATAATAATAATAATAATAACAACAACAACAACATAAAGCAGAAGAATTCTCCTGGTCTAATTGTGCTAGACCTCATAGAGGAATATAAAGAATTCTACAGCCCCAGTGTTTCCTCGTTGTAGGTGTGCCTGTCAATGTCGTCTATCCACAGTGTAAGATCTTTTTTCAAAAAACTTTTAAATTTTAATAAGAGCAAAGTTCCGAGAAGATTACTACTAATGATAGCCAAACAAAATCTGTTATAATTAAGTCAAAATCTTTATTATATCATTTATGCATAAATGAATACTGTAATTAGAATTCACTATCTAAAACATATTAGTTACTAAGCTTACACCTAAATTACGCACATCGAAGGATTGCTAATACTGAGGACGATTGTTTTCAAATACCTAAACAAGCAGTTGTTTGTGTTGGTGTATAACTTTTTTTATCAGATTCAAAATTATTGAAATACTCAAGAAAATCTGGAATTAATCAAAAGATTGATTTTTCTTTACATATCTCAGGATATTTGTTCTTGCTCTTTCTGTAATACAGTTGAAAGGTTAACAATCTTGTAACAGCCTACATTAAATATTCGATGTAAAACTACAAATGAAAAGAATAGATTCTGTGCCACTGTTTAGAAGAAAAATACATAAACATTTGTCGCAATAAACATAAGCTTTAAAGGTCATTGATCATTTAGAAAATCTTTGGAAACATTTAAAATCTATTGAATGTTAACATATTAAAAAAGTCAATCAATTGTGCATATAAAAAAACTATTGTCTCTTTGCAATTTCAACAAATTCTCAATTTAGGATAATTTTACTCCCTTCTCTTTTGTATAACAATCTGTTCTCATTAACTTGAAGCAGTTTATCACCTGTCTAATTACTTTCACTTTGTCACCTTCTTCTCTGTCGATCTATAGTATTTATATATATATATATATATATATATATATATATATATATATATATATATATATATATATATATATATATATATATATATATATATATATATATATATATATATATATATATCATTTTGGTTAAACGCTTTTTAAACCGGTGCCTTCTCCTTCACCTCATCTTATACAAACTCTTTTTGTGGAGACGAAACATCAGTGTCATTTCCTCCGACAAACTTTGAGGTTAACACTGCACCCACTTATAACTTTAATGTTTGTAATGCTGGCATTTCTGGTTCGCGGCAGCTATGTAATGTTGGTATTTCTGGTTCGCGTCAGCCCTGTAATGTTGGCCTTTCTGGTTCTTTTCAGCTTGATAAAGTTGGCCTTTCAGATATCTTTGCTCTCGTATACTTGGCTCAAGTAAAACTTTTGTCTTACCCTTTTTCTCGATGAGAGTTCTCTCCGTGTCTTATTGTAAGATTGTTTTTATATATATAGCAGAGTCGACATAATTTTAAAAAGAAAAAAAATACATATCAAAGAAGCCCTTTGTAGCCAGAAGTTATATATCTTTTAGGAAGACGTAGATAGAAACTTTATTTTATGAACAATGTTCTCTCTCTCTCTCTCTCTCTCTCTCTCTCTCTCTCTCTCTCTCTCTCTCTCTCTCTCTCTCTCTCTCTCTCTCTCTCTCTCTCTCTCTTTTCGTGATGCACATTATAATCCAAAAACTTAATTGTCCCCTAACTTGAAAGTAGATAATATCTCGTGAGGTATTCTGTATCGTAAGTTAACAATGTCAGTTGGCATTTAACGGAATTCAATTGATCTGCAAATGCTAAGTACTCTATATGAAGAGAGTGCGTGAAGTATCTTGCTCCTACTAGAAATAATGATTTGAACAACAATAGAGATGTCATCATGCTAAAAAGAGAGCATACACAGAATAAAATTAATCTCTCTTTTTCATAACTGAATTTCTATTGAAGATTGCCAAGGCTTTGTAACAATCAAATTACATTTATGTTCCCAATATATGTCATCAATATCCCTGAGGCCATCCACACACACGTTGTAATGGGAAGCCAAATCCATATCAGAATCACCTTTCCCCTTTGCTCATCCAATCGAAGGCATAGCAGGTCTCCTTTGAGGAAGTCAGACCAATTGATAACCATGATGATAATACATTTCGTAATAGGGGTGAGAGGAACTTTTATTTTTACTTCATCCTTTGTTTCTTCCATGTTTTCATCACTCTTCTACGATATCCTCCTCGCTTCATATTTCTATTTTTTTGCAACACCAACCAGAATTGGCTTAGAAGTCTTTCTTCGGTCTGTTGCCAGTAGGTTTTCTCACTTTACACGATCTTAAAGAGAGAGAGAGAGAGAGAGAGAGAGAGAGAGAGAGAGAGAGAGAGAGAGAGAGAGAGAGAGAGAGAGAGAGAGAGAGAGATTATTTTTATCAATCATCTTCTCATGGAGGAGATATAGACAAAAGAAACAGGTTCAAAGAGTCTTGGCCAAAATTATGGTCCTTGGTAACATTCAAGTTATTTGTTATTTAACGGTCATTCAAGAAGGAGTAGGAGGAGCGGGAAGGAGGAAGAGAAAGAAATTTTCAAAACGTTGCCATTGGACATTTACAATCAACAGTAAAATCTCTTATTTCCTATGTATAAACATTTCTGATTACTATCTAATCACTTCACTGTCTTAGGCATTATTATCTCTCCTGATCAATTCTGTCAATAATGATAATGTTGATAATAATGATAATAATAATAATATATTCATAATTACCATTATTATTCTTATCTCTCCGTGTTAATAATAATAATAATAATAATAATAATAATAATAATAATAAAACCATCGAACAGATGAACTCTCCTGATATGATAATAATAATAATAATAATAATAATAATAATAATAATAATAATAATAATAATAATAATAATAATAATAAA
>NC_090730.1:36860685-36865685 GCF_036898095.1 Palaemon carinicauda
TCCCCTTACGTGATTTTAGCCCAAGGAAACATATTATTGAGGGGAAAATCCTCCGTTGCTGCTTTCCGTAATCTCTTCATCATCATTAACTTGGCTCCATTCCATAAAATCTGGAATTAGGTATGCGAGGAATAAATCCTTACCTGGAAAAAAAGTTTAATTGCCAATTTTGCTAATTTTCTCATGTAAAGCCAAATGAAATGGTATGAAATAAGGAAAAATATATATGACAATTAACATGATGAAATGGTCACTTGTGTTATTAGCATGTGGGCTAAATACATACACAATTGATACAATTGTAACTAAAGTTTATTAGATTATTGTTAGATCTACAAGGAAAGAGAATTGCAAGGAAATTGCCAGAATATTCAGTATATGTTTAAGGGAAGAAAATATGGGTAATATTGAGAATATGCTTCACTTCTATGAGAGAAAGAAATCATCGTAAATTGTTAAGAATTGTTTTGTATTGAAACTTTTACCGGTCTTGAATGTTTGATGAACTGATTATGGGTCGACTGTTTTTTTCTTCCATCGCCCATAAACAAATACCCAAGGGCACCAATTATCTATAACTCTCTTGATCAACTAAGAAGTAGATTCTATCAACAAAAGAGGAAATCCCACGCAAGACGTTGGGAGACTGTCATAGAAATCTTTTACATTCCTCAAGTACTCCTTGAAGTAATCTCTACGACCTCAACTTCTTCGGATATTATCTCGTTAGAGGGAGCCAGTCTTGAAATCAGAGATTCTATGGTCGTCGGATTCAGGAATTGGGTTTGAAGGCGTTTGTCTTTTTCTCATTATAGCTTTTGAAAAATAATTGTTATCTATTATCATGATTATCTTTTTCATTGTTTGATTTCACTGACATTGGTTCGGCCGAAATGGAACATATAGAAGCAAACACATTTTTAGTATTAAGATAAAAACCAAAAATACAAAAATATTAAATCCCAGGTAATCTTCAGAAATAGATCAGGGTAATATGTACATCGGGAAAGTAATATCTCATATTCAAGCCATTTACCTACATATCAGGTTCCATTAGAATCGGGGAAACTATATATATATACATTTTTTTTATGGACCCATGACCTCAAAACAAAAGTAAGAAAGATAACACTCAAAGCAAAATCTTTGACAACGACTAAGATTTTGAAAAATATGAAAAAAAAAAAAATACTTATTTCTGTCTTTAAAATTAACCTCTGACCCAGAGAAAAATTTTTAAGGGCAATAAATTTTTTGAAAGTAAATACGAACCCAAACTGTACCAACATACTTACTCCACATTAAACTGTGTGTAATGAACACTTGACTTTAAAGCAAGGTTATTATTATTATTATTATTATTAAATGCTATGCTACAACCCTAGTTGGAAAAGCAGGATGCTATAAGCCCAGGGGCTCCAACAGGGAAAATAGCCCAGTGAGGAAAGGAAACAAGGAAAAATAAAATATTCTAAGAACAGCAAAAACATTGAAATAAATATTTCCTATATAAACTATAAAAACTTTAACAAAACAAGAGGAAGAGAAACTAGATAGAACAGTGTGCCCGAGTGTACCCTCAAGCAAGAAAACTCTAAACCCAAGACAGTGGAAGACCATGGTACAGAGGCTATGGCACTACCCAAGACTAGAGAACAATGGTTTGATTTTGGAGTGTCCTTCTCCTAGAAGAGCTGCTTACCATAGCTAAAGAGCCTCTTCTACCCTTACCAAGAGGAAAGTGGTCACTGAACTATTACAGTTTAGTAGTTAACCCCTCGAGAGAAGAAGAATTGTTTGGTAATCTCAGTGTTGTCAGGTGTATGAGGACAGGGGAGAATCTGTATAGAATAGGCCAGACTATTCGGTGTCTGTATAGGCAAAGGGAAAGAACCGTAACCAGAGAGAAAGATCCAATGAAATACTGTCTGGCCAGTCAAAATACCCCAAAATACACTACCTGGTAAAAGAACAGCCATGATTAGGTAATTATTCGAGCAGGATCCTGGTTAATTATAATTTCAGGGTCAAAAGAAGACCAGATTTACTGGAGGTAATTAGGGACTAAGATTCAAGACTACAATTTTATTCTGAGATTTTCTCCCTGGCAATTCGTTTGTATGAATTTAGTTTTACAACATCACTATTCTATACTTTAATGAACAGACTTAATCTTTCAATCTATATACTGTATATATAAACAGTATACACACACCCACACACACACACACACACACATATATATATATATATATATATATATATATATATATATATATATATATATATATATATATATATATATATATATATATATATATATATATATATATATATATATATATATATATATATATATATATGTACGTGTGTGTATAAATGTGTATACTATATACAGTAGTATGTTATGCGCACGTATTTATGGCTACGTTTGATAAGTATAAAACATAAATGTCACTGACAGTGTTTCACACGTTATTATCATATTTTTCCATTCATCCTTATTATCATTAGTTTTGATTATTGTTATTATTATCACCAAATATGAACTTTGGAGTTCAAAAGTGGAGAGAGAGAGAGAGAGAGAGAGAGAGAGAGAGAGAGAGAGAGAGAGAGAGAGAGAGAGAGAGAGAGAGAGAGAGAGAGAGAGATTATTTCGATTGAACAAGCAGGTACCGATAAAAAGATAAAAAGCCTAAGGTATCTAAAAAAAGAAGAAAGACAGACAGGTAAATAAGTGCAGAGGACGGGGAGAGAGAGAGAGAGAGAGAGAGAGAGAGAGAGAGAGAGAGAGAGAGAGAGAGAGAGAGAGAGAGAGAGATCCTAATCATTTTATGCTTGGGTGACACCTCAGAAGTGTTCCAGGTAATCATATTAATTTAAAAGGATTCACCTCGGGTCAAAGTCCATTGGGGTCCAGATGGTGGCCCTTTAATTAGCGAGAGCAAAACAAACAATAGAAGGTGAGGTTGGCCATATATGGGTTCCTTGTCGATGATTTTCCAGTCTATGATATTGCATCAAAGAAAGCATAGAAGAACCGCCTATTCCAATCTTTTCTTCCCAAGAAGGTGATATCGTTCATGGCAGTTCAAAGGGAATTTCCGGAAAGTCTACGGGGTATTGAGCCGTGCCATATTATTATCTTTCTTCCGTGATTGGAGTCCATAGGTTTTATTAGAAAAAGAGGTTATGATCAGAATCCTTCTGAGAAATGTAAGATTATAACGTCTTAAAGATAAGCATAAAAGTTGACTTTTTAATTAATGGAACCTCTGTGCATGACAACTCTTTACAATTAAAGCAGTAATGGCATGAAGTCTCGAGCATATTTCAAAAGGGGATTTATCCTACGATATATTATTTTTCAGAAAACGTTAGTAGTTGAAAGTAGGTGAATAAATTAAAGGACTTGATTTATTATTCAATCTACTAATAAAATATTCAGCTTCCTAAGCATGGTGTATGATCGTTCAATTCCTAGAATTGGTTTCCAAAGCGACCTAAAACCAAGTGAGTGGCGCACGAAGTTGAGCACCAGAATCTTGACTTTTTAACTCAAATCCATAGTAATACTTGTTACAAATGATGAAGGTCAAAATAAAATTTTTGTAAATAACCTCGTCTCTTTAATGTTAAACTACCAATATACACAAATTGAGATTTTAGCAGTTCAGCATCGCCAGCCAATGATATGATCAACCGCCAAAGTATTCTGGCGGGAAATTGGATTTGAACTTTTTTTTCAGAAGTGATTCATTGGGAGAAAATTACAAAGCCTTATTTAACGGTGGGGGTCATCGGTCTGGCTCAAATCATGCAAAAAAAAAAATCTTACATGGATGTATGTTTTTAAGCTAATATGATGAGCAGGTGCACTTGAAGGATGGAGTCCTTTATTCATTATCCACTAAGAACAACAGGAAATCAAAGGATGTTACCAAAACATGGTAAACAATATATTTGGTTTAAGGGTATGAAGAAAATTTAAAATATTTTCCTATGAGAAAATTGATAAAATTTAGTTTTAACCTTTAAGCTAAGAAACAAAATACACTACCAGATATTTTCGTCTAATTTCAAAATTACAAACCATCTCTTCATAAGTAGAAAAAGTTTAAGAATCCTAATTCAATCTTGGTACGTGATAAACTTCACGATGAGAAACTTGAATTCGCCCTGGGAGTTCCGGGCTCATTGGCACTTATTTGATTATCAAACGGCTTTGAAGGTCGCAAAGTTTGACATAAGGACAAATAAACAGATAACAAGCAGATGTAATGACAGGGATGCCAGAGAATATCATTTTCACGTATGTGAAATATTCTAGGTATAAACATTTGGGCAAAATTTTCGATGAGGTTCAAGGATTATTAATTTTAGTTTTGCTAACAAGGCATCAGTCAACGAAAATATTTCTTACAATGTCTTTGCAAGTAATTTTTCCTTAGTTGGCTCTTCCTATATTGTACTTATTCCATCATTTTTGTAATGTCTCTTTTCTTAATTTGTTTTTTTTTTTTTTTATGAAAAATTCACTTATTTAGCTAGATGCTGGTTGCCTCTTTCTATATTGTAATTACTCGAACATTTCTGTAAAGTATCTTTTCTCCTTTTTATGAATAATTTACTCGTTTACTTACGTGATTAGGATGACAATAACATGGTCATAATGAATAAAAGATAAAATACAAAATATATTCTTTATACAACCCTCTTATCTTCAACATAAATATACGTCTCTGACTTGTGAACGCCAGACTGGGGTTCGAGTTCAGCTCAAACTCGGTATTTCCTTTCGTCGATGCATTCTCACCATCCTTGTGAGCTATAGATGGGGATGTTTTGGGGAGCCTACACGTCTATCTGCTGAGTCATCAGCAGCAATTGCCGGGCCCTTCCTGGTTCTAGGTTGGGTGGAGAGGGGGCTTAGGCGCTGATCATATGTAGGTAATAGGTTGGCCTGGGCACCAGCCACCCGTTGAGATACTACTACGAGA
>NC_090730.1:36875685-36885685 GCF_036898095.1 Palaemon carinicauda
CATCCTTGTATGTAAGGCTCAGAAGTTTTTGATCCAGTAACCACGAACTTCATCTAGACCTGGAACTTTTCACGTTTGATTTTTCTTAACCTGGTTTTATATAGCTTCGGTCATGATAACCGAGATCATTTGATTAGCTCGTTTACTGTGTACTACTGGGTTATTTCACATGACCTCCCGCAGTCTCTTGGATTGCTTTGCATTATTATTATTATTATTATTATTATTATTATTATTATTATTATTATTATTATTATTATTATTATTATTATTATTATTATTATTATTATTATTATTATTTGTGTTGTTGTTGTTGTTGTTGTTGTCGTTATTGTTAATGAAGCTATTCTACATTGATATTTCTTGAGGAATGTAGTAGAGAGAGCTGTTCAGAATCTACTTAATTCTCCTTTTCAAGTGCTTCCCAATTTTAGACTCGTACTATTATGAGTTATTTATAATTGATATTATCATAACATATGCTACTTAAATTTATATAATTATCATTCTCATGTTCCTTTAATGTTCTCCAAGTGTAGCAAACTGAACCATTTCATTCAGTATGTGTTGCTTCTAATTTTATCATGAAAATAAGATTTGCCAACGAACATATTGTCTTCCTTATGACTTAGAACTGGTCTTCAGTGAAGGCTAATCTGTTTCCAATGTCTTAATTGAAAGTTTAGTGGCGCCGGCAGCTGTCATTTTCATATAATCGAATGAGGCAATATCCAGGAGAATTGGGGTGTCTCCTTTGGATTCCCAATGGCGATTGGTACGGGAATTACTAAGATTTTAGGAAACTATTTGGTAGATTCACGTTGGTTATTGATCTTGCAGTTTTTCAAAAGAAAAACAAAAATCTTGTGAGTAGTTACTTCTTTAATATATTAGTTTCTCAAGAAAGGTTCGAATTAATGAGATCATGAATATTTTGTAAGGAAACATTACAACTCGTTTTACTTTAGGATTCATGAAGATAAAGGATATTATAATTGTTTTTATGATAAGCTTCTTTGGATGCATTCCACTTCTGGATAGAAATATTTTCATCTTTACATTGCAATATAGTATATTTCTTTTTATTTTATTTTGAAAATGTATTTGTAACTAGCCTGATTAATATATACCAATTTCTCGAATTTATGTTACTCGCTCTGTAGTTTTTATTTCATAATCTTCAGATTTTAATCTTGGTGTATCATCATTGTTCTAACACTTTTTACCACTCATAAAAAATATAAATGTTTTGAGATATCGTTCATAAAAAAGACTTCTAGAAATGGACTTTACAGCTTTACTATTTTCATGGTTTTCAGAAGTATAATGACCTCCATATTGAAAGGAATTATAGTATTCACAAAAAAAAAAAAAAAAAAAAATAACAATTCTGAGTGAAACCTAAAGAAATCTTTAATTTTTAAAACGAAAATTGTTTTAAAATATTTTACTTATCGGAATTTATATTTATTTCCATGCAGAGTCCTTTGAGAAAGGAGACTCAGCAGCCTAATAGACATAATAGAAAAGAAAAATTGTCAAGGAAGAATTTCAGTAGAACCACATGATAATTAATAATTTACTATTATCTATCATTATTTCTTTTCGTTTCATACTTTATATTTTTTTTTATTTATTCTTATTATTTCTGGATATTTTGTAATAAATTCCATTAGTTCACAAAAAAAAGATGTTCCCCAAATAGTATATGTGGAACCCTATAGGTGTTAGGGAATTAGGTATTTGTTTACGGTGCTCACTGTTCTATTAGTGGAACGCTTGCTCCCGACTACTTCCGAGCAGTGGCCTTTTTATCTTTTTCTACTATCACAGTTTTCATATACTGTAATGTCATCGCCACTTTTTCAGTTTTCATATTCTTAATTTCTTTATTTCTGAGTTCGAAGTAACTATGTGGGTACTAATTTCGTCATTGTACAGTGCAAAACCATAGATCGATTTTTTTAGAAATGTTTATGTCCATTTTTCTTGATCCCATCAAGTGCACAATCTATATTGCTACTATTATTTATTGTAACGCATCTTCAGTGAACATAATTTTTGACAGGAACAAACACTTTAGTGATAATTCTTTTTTTCATAATCAAATAAATCCAAAATATCAATTCTATAGTTTAAAATTATTCCTAAAAAAAATCGTACACGTTTTTCCTTTACTTTTCTTTCTCAAAGATTGCGATATGAACGTGACACGAAAATGAAATTTTAATCTGTATATTATTCACTTTCGTTTCAAACAAATAATATTTTCAAAATAGAATTACAAAGTAATAAGTCAAGAGCAAACAGAAACCACTGCTCTTCCAGGAAATTACTCTGTTGAATACCCGTAGAGTTTTCCGGGATTGACTTCAGTTTCTAGTCCTAAAAGAAAAAAAAAATGTAGAATTTTTCGGAGACGACAGAACGCTGGCAAAGGCATTTACTTCGGCAAACATTCCAGACCGATTTTTCACACTGCCGAAGCTGGTTTAGGGATCTCGCCATTACTGAAAATGGACAGTTTTGAGGAGGGGGATTAGCCCTAAAGCTAAAAATCGAATCTTTTATTAACAGTCTCGACGAAGCTATAAAATAGCATTTTGGGGGGAAAGCGTTAAAGCGCCTGATTCTGCCAGTGCAAAATTTGCAAATTCCGAGGGAGCTTTCATTCATCAATGATGCAGGTGGCTTTGCATAAAAGGCGTATGTTGGTGAACTTGTCTGAGTGTAACTTAACTGGGATAGATTGTGACCCGTGAAAAGAATGGGCTCATCATTTATCACTTTCCATGACGACTTGAAAAGGATTTTTATTCTTAGTTTCAATGTTACGAACAAAAGAAATTTTCGCGGAATACAACTAAGGTAGTCTAGCTGAACAGAGCAGTTTATTTTTAGTGTACGTAAATATAATTATGTGTAAGTGCAATGGTGTTAATGATAAAAACTTCAAAATTTTTAGTGTTATAAATGTACAAAAAATTTCTTATTTTATCACCTCTACCGACATATCTACTGTATGTTGAAGTAACAATTAGCAAACCTTTTTGTTTACCAAATTCTTTTTATATGAATTGGAATGACGTAACCCAAAATCATAAATAAGATGAGGACTAATGCACAGGTAATCCATTATTAGTTGAATACATTATTATTATTATTATTATTATTATTATTATTATTATTATTATTATTATTATTGATTAAACCTTATCTCTCAGAGCCTCTAAATCTAAATTCTATATTCACTTAGGTGACACATGAGCTTCGTGTTCAGACATATAAAAGCTCAGTTACTTATTTCGGCGATAATGAGTCTTTTAAAGAGTTTCATGTCTAACACATGAAGATCAACTGCCTCAAAATAGTTATTAATTATTTTATTGGCACTGCTGCGCTTATATAACATGGACAATTGAGGAGCATTTTATAAAAAGAGATTCATAGATTCTATTCGAATGTCTCGCTTTTTTTACTTTTGTGTGGACGTGTAAGTTTGATTTGATCCATTCCCATCAACTTTGATATTTGAAGGCTTTAGAGAAAAAATGCGGCAGCTCGTAGAAACCTAATTTTCACTACTTAATGACAATTTCATCAACTACTGTGCAATTCATCTTGCTCTAGGCGGAAAAGATTAACTTTTCACAATATTTTGTAACTTCTAAATTATTAGAAAAATTCCAACTTTGCAAAATTTTTGTCTGAAAACGCATAGATTCCGCAAAGAAAATACAAATTTTTTCGCTTTTCCCAAACTAACTGATGAGAGGTACTGCAAACGGAATGTGACATGGCATTTCCCTTGACGAATTAAAAGTAAAGGCGACGTTCTGCATCCAATTTGTTCTTTTCCTAACCAATCTTTTTCGTTCTTCCGCAGGTGAGTGAATGCTATGCCAAAGGAGCCTGCAATTGACAAGGCGAGGAATGGAAACGCTTAAAGTTGGACGAGTCAAAGTGATCGGGATTTTTCTGTTAATCGTTGTTGCTATGGTGGAAGAGTGTGGATTGGAAGGCTTCGGATTAATGGCAAATACAGTTAAGAATACAGTGGATAAACGAGGTGAGAACTGCAAACATTACATCTTGAACAGAAGCGTAAGTACTCATGTCTAATAATGAGAAAAAAAATAAACACAGTAGTTTAATAATAGAAGTAACAAATATAAGTTACTAACATACCCACCTGGACAATTAAGGGTTAGTGATAAATATCGCGAGACCAGCATTAGTTGATTAAACATAAGCTGTAAATATAAGTCTCTGAATTGAATCACTCGTTGATAAATCCAACCACTAATGATTGAAATGAAGGTATATTTAGTAGTTACAAGATTTATATGGCTATAATTCTAATATTCAAGGAGTAAACAGAACCAGTGGGGAAATAAATACAATAATCTAGAGATAAAAAGGTACGATAGATTTGACAATGTAATTATGCTCTTACAAACTTGACGATTAAAGCAGTACATTACTAATGAACAAAAATATGAAATTAGAGGTCTGCTTATTTTCATAACGGCAACTTCAGTTGTTTAATAATAAATATAGAAACAATCACTTGTCTAATAAGACACATAGTATTAGCATAGATACTTTAGGAATAGCAGTGGTAGAATTAGTTATCTAATAGTAGGACGAAGAGTATTATTGATTATAATATTAAAAGATATAAAATTCACAGATCAGTAGAAGAAGGGCAATACTTCCATTGTTAATACAAAAATAGTTTGGAAATTATTTACAATATAATAAAAAAGAAGTAACTCCATTAGTCGAACTATAAATAATCCGATAAGTTCATGGTAACAGGAGGAAGTTAGTATTTCATAGAGATTATGGCAATAAAATTGATAAGCTAGCAACGAGTGATTTATGGTTGTTAGTAAAAAATATAACAGGACCCAAAATAGGGATGACTGCCAATGATTTATTGGGAAGTGGATCAATATAATATATCTTAAGAATAGAAATGATACAATCAATAATAGAATTATGAAGAGGACAATGAAACTAATATTATGAATAATCCAATAAAAGATAGGACAACGTATGATGAAATATAATGTTTTATGTATATCATTATCATCATCATCTCCTCCTACGCCTATTGACGAAAAGGACCTCGGTTAGGTCTCGAAATTCATCTCTATCTTGAGCTTTTAAATCAATACTTCTCCATTCACCATCTCCCATAGATATATAGAATGATAAATTATTTGTTTCATAATTCCCTCTTACCCTCGCTCCAAGCTTCAAAAGATATTTTTTTTTCAACTAAGAGATAATGCTTTCTTATTAGTTTATCAGTAATGGAAGGCTAAACAGATCCCTCTACCAAGATTGAGGGAGTGAGATGTTAGACTTCCATTGTGAAGGAAGACTTAAAAAAGAAGTGCGTTTGAAGTGAAAAAAAAAATTATGGATTCTAAGGAAGACTAAACAAAAACAAAAGAAGAGACGAAGGCAATAAGGAAAATGTGAAAGTTACGATAGAGAGAGAGAGAGAGAGAGAGAGAGAGAGAGAGAGAGAGAGAGAGAGAGAGAGAGAGAGAGAGAGAGAGAGAGAGAGAGAGTGTCCCAATTGATTTTTTTGGAAGTATCAAGTGAATTATGAATTAACTAGACTTGGCTTTCATAAATTGTAGGATTTATTTTTTTCTTGATTACCAGATGTGAAAGGATGTGTGTTTCGAAACTGGTGTTATAACTGAAAGATCCACCTCAGCTCCCCAATTTAGAATGATTGATCTCCATTGTTAGGCTTTCGCTTATGAAACAATAACTTTTTTCCCGTTCCCGGATTTTCAAGATTATGTCATTTGAAAAATTTGGAATTTGGATTTCCTCCCATAAAACCTTGATCTGCATTTTTTTATTTGGAGTAGTGTACTTGACTAATTATGATGATAGCGCATACGCATAATATGATATCTCGTCTTGAAAACAAGCTTGTTACTTATGCAGATTATGCTATTCTGCTTGCTTTGGTCCTATCAATTAGTATAGACATGTTGATGCTGAACTTATTACCAGAAATCTAGCTAGAATTAGTACAGGGGTGCAAATTAGGTGTTATGAAATCCATTCCTAACTAAACAGTTAATACATTCTCCCAATTCAAAGTTGTAGGTGTCAATCCTGATAATGAATTCACTTTTAAGAAATATATATATATATATATATATATATATATATATATATATATATATATATATATATATATATATATATATATATATATATATATATATATATATATATATATATATATATATATATATATATATATATATATATAGTGTACCTATTTTTGAAAGCAAAATAGCTCAGTATATTGATAAAGTTTTTCAAAATATTAAATCTTTCTATCCTGGGAAAATGAGTATGTTCTTTCATTTTGCCATCTTGTTCTCCTTTTCTATCTTCATGCACGATTCTTATCCAAAATTTTTGTACAAATCCTTGATGTATTTATTACTACTTCATTGGTCTTTGGGCCACTCGTTGAACCATGACCTCTCTGGAAAGACCCCTCCACTCTCCTCTATCTTGGGCTAAATCCATCCATGTATCCATTCCAATTCCCTCCTTGTCGAGATCCTCCTTGAGGCATCTATTTTAATTCTTTCTAGGTGTTTAGAACATTTTATTGCTGATTGTCATTCTTTTAGCTTCTCGTGAAGGTTATATAAGTTATTCAACCATTATTATCATCCGTTATATTTAAGCCTTTACAAATGATACCCTCTACCCTTATTAATGTGAAAATGAGAATTATATGTGTATTACATATGGTAAGTATATTTCATAAAATGTTTAATAGCACTTTACGTCTGTTTTTTTTTTATTATTATTTATTAGATACGGGTTATAAAGTAAAACTGCTCCGAGATCCACAATTTATGTTTCGTTTGAATTACCTTTTTTTTTTTTTTTTTTTTTTTTTTTTTTTTTTTTTTTTTTTTTTTTTTTTTTTTTTTTAAATACCAACTGCCATAAGGTTTTTCAAATTTATAATTATAGGTTAGGGCATCATAACTTTATCTGAGGACAAACACGGGTCAGCCCGAGGTTCAGCTTCACATCTTAATAATATCTTGGTCATACTTGAGTGTCTGTAATTCCATAATGCTAAATAAAGATAGCATAAATACCTTACATAGGAAGGGAAGAGGAGTGATTATGTAAAAAATAATCCCTCTATATTTGCAGGAATTTACGCTTTTTCTTAGTAATGAAAGTATTACGATATTAGTCTTTGAGAGTTAAGTTAGTCAATATCATTTGGTCTTGCTAGTAATTTTGATTCTATGGCATCAATATCAGTTACTTTGCACTTTAAGATTGCTAATGATTTAGCCCTTGTAATAAATCATCTATTGCCTATCAAAAATTACCGGTCAGTTCATGCATATTACCCGGAACCTAATTTGATTGATGACAAGGCTATTCGTGTTGAATATCTTGAAGGTAATGCCAAATTATTTAATTAGGCAACGCTTCTTTTTCTCAATATACTTCAATCAGTGTATGCCAAGCTTCTCAAGATTTATGATATTTGGAAAAGCAGTGAGCCAACCGATCTATCACTTTTTTTTTTCCTGTGGTACTTGAATTTCTGTATTTGCCAGCGTTCATAGTGATCAGTATCATCGCTTTGTTATTAGCAATTTGGTTGTTTCAATCTAATATTTGCAAAATCTTAGTAATACTTATTTATTCGAAAGAAATATTAGTCTTCTGATAGACATTGAAATGATAAACACTGGTGAAATATCAAAGGTTATATAATTGATCATCATTATTCAATGGAAGTCTAAAATACATTGATACGGGGATAATGTGAAGTCTAGATAACAGTTAACGTGAAGTCAAGATAAAAAATTCATCATGCTGTATACAAAAGCACTTGTAGGCTTCATTATAATGCCTATGCATTTCATTTCCTCTATAAATCCTCGGAAACCCCATTTCCGTATAAATGTTATCTCATTCCGTAACTGTTTTCCGTCTTTCGCTCAGAAAGACAAGAATATCATCTACAATGTCTGGCTACTTTCCTTTCCCGTATCTCTGTACTATTGGCTTATTAAAGATGCCTTAATATCACAAAGCACTACCATAAACATGTCTTGCAAAGGTACGCTGTTAGACGACCAGTTACAATAAAAAAAGTAGGGAAAATTTTGGAGAGTATCCAAGAGTTGATTGGATGTATGGAGTTTCCCTATCGAAAGTTGGTGAAGGATCTGACCGATGGATACTATCAAGGACTTTCATGAACCTAAGGATCGTAACGGCGGAGATATCCTGCAGGTTATATGACTTAAGGTCCTGCTCTTGATAGATTTTTTATTTGATCAATAGGATTTAATGAGAATTTCATCGAATGTTGGTTAAAAACACTGCTTCGAATCGAGGAGGAATTCTCTTTAAATGGAAATTACTTTCAGTTATCTTGGGAATGATGTAAAACCCTTAATATGGGTACTAGCTGAAATGATAATTCAATTTTTGTTTTGGGTTCTACTTCATGCTCCATAAGCTGCACCAAGCATTAACTTTACCTATATCCCTATTACGGGATTCAGCAACCCCAGATCTACATTTAGGAGTTGGACTTAATGCAAAGAGAATAGCATCATCTGCATATGCAACGATCTTGGTTTTTTAAGCCAAACAACATATGTCATTTATAAAGGATGGAGAGTAATGGGCAAACAACGCCATCCTAAGGAACCCCAGATATCCTCATTATCAGACTTTGCGCTGGGGAAGCTTATTGTCTTTCATTGTATAAGCTAACCTTGGTTGTTGGCTTCGCAGGAACTAGTTTCCTGTTGCATTTTAAAATGGAAAATATGTTTTTTCCTCAAAATACACAGGTCTTCAGAGACATAGGAATTCTTGGTTACCTGAAAATTATTTCAGGGAAATCATATTTTATGACCCATTTGGTTTAGATTTCTTCAGAATTATATTATCCTAATATGAGATCGGAAAGCTTTGATAAGGTTTTTATTGCCGATGATTTTTTTATAATTGATATTTAAACATCAACGTATTGATATTGAAATAATTTAGTAATGAAATTTAATGAGGTAGAATCGTATCTATATATAATTATAATTAGTTTCCAAGCAACAACTTTAGATAACCATTCAACGAAAGAAAAATGTGTAAAATACATGGAGATTAGAGTATTTAATTTTACTTATAAATATTGTGTGAGCACTATTCAGTTTGCAAATTCAACAACAACATAAAAAAAACTACATAAAACTTTAATCAAATTGACTACTGAATTAAAACTGGAACTAGCCAAACCATTTTTATATCACGGTTAAATCAGAATTTACGTAAATGTTACTCTTCCATCAAGGAAGTTTTGTAGAAGCATTAACAATATATTTTCCCACCTGAAGGGGATGCAACGATTTGGTGCGAGCCTGCCAATCTTACCCTTCTTTATTGAAATAAACACTTGAATCCGGAGCTACTATTCAGACCTAGAGCAACGGATTTCAGAGCGAAAGATTCATTTTTTTAAGGCCCTTCCCCTCCCTATGGATTGATTCCACCTCCTTTCCAAACCCTCATCCCTGGAGGCTAATTCACTTCATGGCGAGAACCCTCTCGGCTTGAAGCAGTTCCTTCTTCTGCTTCCCTCGACGCGTTGAGAATTCATTACTACGTCTCCTCGCCCTTGTTGCGTATCCCCTGCCTTAGTACATCAACTCGGGTGAAAGAAATTTCATTTCTATAGTGTGCTTCCAATCACAATTCGTGTCATCTGGTTCAAATCAGAAATACTTACTATACGCTTCACTTCAAAGTGGATCACATCAATTCAGGGGTTCGTTCCCGCATGGAATATATTTGGTATGTTTCTGTCTCAGGTTGTGAAATCTGTGCATGAATTACATCAGGGTTAAATAGCGCTTTTTCATTTCCATAAATACTCCTATAAGATTAAATGGTGTCTTTA
>NC_090730.1:36893185-36905685 GCF_036898095.1 Palaemon carinicauda
TGAACATCTCCGTTCATACACTGACTGGAAGTCTTCCAGAGTGTTCTTTCGCCACTATGCGAAGCAAGTAGAGGAACTAAAGAGATCTGTGGTAGCAGTGGGTCGCGTCGTTAACCATACTGTTTAACTCTGCGAGGAACAGTGGTTTTAATTGGGACGATTAATTCCAGGGTGAGTGTGTAGTTACATACCGTACTGCAAACTAAGTGAGGGCACTGAGTTGCCCATGTAGACTGTTCCATTTCCAAAGGTGAACCTAGCATAAGTGCAGACATGTGTGGCCGAGCGTTTCTAACGCTAATGTCATTGATTTGTAATACAGACTTTTATGACTTTGATACCTCGGTATCTTAAAAGTGGCATTTAATGTGTTTTATTTCAGATAAACAGTTCTGTTTACTATCATACTTATGCTTAAAGTTTTGGGTTATCCTCTTCTTATATATATATATATATATATATATATATATATATATATATATATATATATATATATATATATATATATATATATATATATATATATATATATATATATATATATATATATATATATATATATATATATATAAAATTGTGGTTAATCTGTCTGTTTATTGTCTGTCAATGAACTTGTTCTTGAGAACCTTGCGTCTCCTTCACCTGTGTCAATTTATGGGTATAATTGAGCATTCATTATATGTACCTTATCTGGGAAATATTCTAATAGAATTGTTCCTTCATGCAAGCTATGTTGCATTGGTTTATGCTTTCCCTTAACAAGAGGACCCCGTCCCATAAGGGGACGATGGCGGTTTTACTAGTTTCCTCCTATGCGGATATAAACCTTTGTCCAATACAAGTATTGTGCGGAGAACTGGTCGATATTTCATATTGACAAAGTGGTTCTTTACAAACTATGCTTTACTTAATATAGGGCGAGACCACTATATTAGCTTGCCTGGTATTCATACATAGGTATATGTACTCTTCGAGACTTTTCCAGAGTCTAGTAGGACTCTTCCCTGTAGGGGGCAGGAAGCTCTAACATGGTTTATATTTAGTTGAAAAGATGTATAACGGTAACATCTTAGGTCTCTAGGTCTAGTCGACCGGGAAAAATTACATCCGGGGAGTACGGCACGTTTTGAGAATCCACAGATACAGTAATGCTATGGTATACTTCCATCAGGACGACATGGCTTGAGCCCAAAAAACGGATTTTGAGCGAAGCGAAAAATCTATTTTTGGGTGAGATGGCCATGTCGTCCTGATGGACCCGCCCTTGCCTTTTTAAGACAGGGCTGTGGGACCCCTCCCTACATACAGTATCTGTAGCACCTCGTGTACGCTACAAGGAATACAGATGGCGCCAGGATTGGCGCCAGGCACGCTTATTCGGGAGATAGGGAGCCTTGGGAGCGGCTCCCCCTTTTTCTTTCCCGAATTCGTTTCTTGCCAACTGCCCCATGCGAGACGAATCTCGGTTCGGAATGCAGATTGCCATGTGACGTGTCAAGAATACGTCCTGTGATATGTTGCGATATCTCTTTCACGAGGGATACTCGCTCCAGGAGTTAGAATTCTTGTACCTTAAGGTAAATTCTCTGGGAATATCGCCGTAGTTGTAATATACTCTAGGAAGCTACCCTATAGGAACTTCCATCAGGACGACATGGCCATCTCACCCAAAAATAGATTTTTCGCTTCGCTCAAAATCCGTTATATATATATATATATATATATATATATATATATATATATATATATATATATATATATATATATATATATATATATATATATATATATATATATATATATATATATATATATATATATATATATATATATATATGTAAAGTTCAATGAGTCAACGATAATAAATCATTCTAAAAATATTTTATAATAACCTGAAGAAATTGTAATCATTATGAGGAAAATGAATGCCACAGGGTGGGGTCATACGAACGGTGATATATTGCAGTTAAATCTCCAGCTTAGGAGGTGCTAATACAGTTAAGGGGACGGCAGCTCGTGCCGTTCATCTCAATAAGGGAGAAACAGAGTTCCAATGCCAGCGTCATCCTAGGCCACAAGAGTATACGACTCTATAGCCTAGGGTCGGCGAGCATAGGACCAGTCTACTAGACCACAGGGAGAAGGTAACATTCGACTACTTCAGGTGTAGTCTAGGGAGGGCTAGCCTCCTATGCCGGTAGTTCTGACGGTAAGGGAATACAATCACCCCGCTGACCGACTGCCGGCAAAGACTAAATACTCTGAGGTTCTGATCGAATCCCAAAACTTGCCGACGGCCGTTAAGGGATGAGACAGAAAACTCTAGGCTAGTAATGCCTGAATTCGAAATTCAAGGCTGACGCAGAGAGTTGTAGCCTAAGGCTACTCTGAGGGAAGAGAGATTGCCCATAAATCTCTAGTGAGACTGATGATGGTTAATATAATTCCAGGAGATATCGATCTCTAGGAATGATAACCAATACACAAGGGTAACCAGGGAAATGACGAAAGTATATGTTGTTTATGTTATGTTACCCAGACAAGACGAGACTTCGGTTACCTAAATCACCAAAACTATGACATATACGATCGCCACGGAAAGGGAAAAATATGCTTATAGATATCTTTACAATATATAATCCCTAAATAGCTTTCATAACAATGAAAAAGCTATTTACACCGGAATGTCTTTCTGCTAATTAATAGCATATGTACAAAGAACGACAGCACCATGGCAACACCGGCGATCGGCGAAGATCTGCACACAAGAAATACACAATTTCATTGCGAGGCTAGAACTATATTACATATTGTAAAGAATCAATACTCAACTTTCTAGATGGAGAAAGAAGCCGTAGAAGCGTAAATACTCCCAGAAATCGATCGGAAATGTCAGATCGACAGGGAACACCACCGTAGCGAGTCGCTACAGATAAAGGAATGACCGCCAGAGGGAGTTGGCGCGGTTTTGATACGATTGTAGTAGGGGAACCAGGGTAATCTTTGTTGCGGTTACCCTTCTCTTCTGCCACGCTTTCCCCCTAGAGCCTAGAGGCGTAAAGGCTATTCGGGGTGCAGATTGCCATGTGGCGTGTCAAGAATACGTCCCCTGATGATATACGATACCCTTGAGAGTAATCTTAAAGGTACTCGCGCCAGAAGTTAGAATTCTGTGAAACATTTGGTTTTATTCTCTGGGAATATCACTGTAGTCATATATAGCCTTCGGAAGCTACTAAAGGAACCTTCCATTAGGACGTCATGGCTTGAGCCCAAAAACTCTATTTAACGGTACTATAGAGTTGGTTAACCCCAAGTAACCAAAATTTTATTTACCTGTACCGGGGAGTTGGTTACTCCAAGTAACTGAAACTCTATTTACCAGTACTATAGAGTTAGTTAACCACAATAAAACAAAACTGTATTTAAAAATACCGCAAAGCTGGCTATCATTAAGTAACCAAAACTCTATTCACCGGTACCGTAGAGTTGGTTAACATCAAATAATAAAACTCTATTTACCAATACTGTAGTGTTGGTTAACACCAAGTAACCAAAACTCTATTTACCGGTACCGTAGAGTTGTTTAACCACAAGTAACCAAAACTCTATTTACTGGTACCATAAAGTTGGTTAACACCAAATAACAAACTTTATTTACTGGTACCAAAGAGTCAGTTAACCCCAAAATAACCAATACTCTATATAACGGTACCGTAGAGTTGTTTAACCTCAGGTAAGCGAAACTCAAATTTAACGGTACCATAGAGTTGGTTAACCCCAAGTAACCGAAATTCTATTAACTGATACCATAGAGTTGGTTAACCCCAAGTAGCCAGTACTCTATTTACCAGTACCGTAGAGTTGGTTAACCCCAATTTACCAATACTCTATTTGCAAGTACCGTGGAGTTGTTTAGCCCCAGGTAACCGAAAATTTATTTTCTGCTACTGAAAACTCTATTTACTAGTGCTATAGAATTGGTTATCCCCAAGTAACCAAAACTCTATTTACTGTTACTATAGAGTTGGTTAACACTAAGTAACCAAAACTCTATTTACCGGTACCATAGAGTTGGTTAACCCCAGATAATCAAAACTATTTATCAGTACCGTACAGCCGTAGAGTTGGTTAACCCAAGTAACCGAAACTATTTACCAGTAATGTACCTTAGAGTTGGTTAAACTCAAGTTACTGGAACTCTATTTACCAGTACCGTGAATTTAGTTAACCCCAAGTAAACAAAAATCTATTCAATGTACTATAGACATGATTAACCCCAAGCAGCCAAAACTCTATATACCAGTAGTGTACTGTACAATTGGTCAACCCCAAGTAACCAAAGCTCTATTTACCCGTACCGTAGAGTTGGTTAACCCGCAGTGACTGAAACTCTGTTTACCAATACCAGAGAGTTTGTTGACCACAAGTAACCAAAACTCAATCTACTGGAACCGTATAGTTAGTTAACCACAAATAATCGAAACTAGCGGTACTGTACAGTCGGTAAACCATACCGTATAACATAATTATTTTCGAAAGGAAGGTGTAACTAAATGGTCTATGTATTGTTTTAACCTGTAAAAAATTGTTTAGATATGACCACTAAATTTTCGTTCAAATGAATTCAATTGTGCATGTAATAGTTAAATCTTATAACCTAGTTTTACTATAGATCTTGGGTCAATGTTATAAGGTTTCATGAACATAAATTATTTGTATAAATACATACTGATATGAATTATCGTGCCTATTTAGGATTGGATATATTGGTTAATACTTAAATCTTATTTCAATGAAAATATATATTAAAACTGTCCTTTTCTTACATTACCTCAATTGTTTTATACTACTACTACTACTACTACTACTACTACTACTACTACTACTAATAATAATAATAATAATAATAAAAATAATAATAATAATAATGATAATAATTATAATAATAATAATAAATGTGAAAATCAGGATATCACCGAAAAACAATTTTACTAATTCCTGCAGAATCCAAATAGGTTTTATATCTCCTTGCGCATGAGTTCACTTTTTGATAATAGTCATTTCTCTCTCTCTCTCTCTCTCTCTCTCTCTCTCTCTCTCTCTCTCTCTCTCTCTCTCTCTCTCTCTCCCTGAAAGATTTCAGTACACCTATTCACTTCCTTCCTCCTATTTTATATCCGTGTCTCGCCCCCTCCTTCACTTCTTCTGCGATAGGCAATCACCCGCCCGAGGGGTAACTGTCTGATCAGAGACTTCGGATTAAGCCAACATCTCAGCGAACGTTTTCATTTGAACTGCGAGTTGGTTTTTTTTGTGTTACTTGTATTTGTTAGAGGCCATATGTATGCTCACATGCGTTAATGCGATGTTTGTTGAATTTGGTCTCATCTCCTTTTGTGTTTATATCCTTTCGTATGATTGTTTGTGCGAATTTGTTGGTTGTTTGGTTTTGCATGTTTTATGGGGGTATCTGTGCCGTGTATATTACCATAATTGTAATAATTGTGGTGGTGATAAGTTTCATATATCGAATGGTATGAGATATCTGACATGGACCCTCACTTGAAGAATGGCAAGATGAAGCGCATATTCTACAGCATATGAGGTATGGCGTGCATTCATTAGCGCCTTGGGGTTTACAGCTTGGGGTTGAACAGCAGCACTGAAAATAACCTGGATCAGTCCAGTGTAGGCTGCCATGAATGCAACGTGGCAAACTCATCTTGGTATCATAAATATCCATTTGTTTATTTCAAGCACTCATTTAATGTTGTACAAAATAAAGATTCATGTGTCAATCTTAATCTCATTCAAAAGAAACAAGAAAGATGATAAAACTATCAATGATTATTTTATTCAGTGTTTAAATCTCCCTCGAAATTCCCACCCATGTCTGAAAAAAATTAAATTATAACAATGCATTAAAATATGCGAAGTAAATTTAAAGTTTATTATATAATACTCTTTGTGTCTTTCATAAAATCTAATTAAGGAATCAATCTGGATCTTCTCCACCCAAAATGTCAAGGTTTCTGTGGTCAAAAACACATTAAAAGAAACGATATCCAGAAATATGTCAAGGACCAAGCAAAATCATTCCACCATTAACTGACATGATGGGAATGAAATGAATATTTAAACTTTTTCCACATAAGAACGGAAGCTTTTTACTTACTTTGCTCGACTCATTTTATGATTAATTGTTTGCGTTTATAGTTATTGGTTGGATTCATTTTCATTTTTTTACATATTAATAGGTAAACGAATTTATATAACTTGTCATGTATGAACAATAACATATGTGTTGTTAATTGGATGAAATATGTAATTATGTGTAAATTCTTGTGATTGTGCATAAATAAACTGATTTTGAATTTGTTTTTATTAAGTTAACAATTTTTATGTTTATACTGTGCATATATATATTATGAAAGAAATTTTATGTTCATATTCTGAAGTATGTGTTAGTTTAAATAATTATACCTACAGGTTTCAGTAATTGTATGGTGAATAACGTCAGCGGAACTGAATGCGAAGCATATACCTGGCATGTAGGCCTATAGGACATGTTTGCCATCGTGAATGTGAATATATATCTTGGTTTCTAGAAAGTCTTCTTATTGCCCGTATGCATGAGTTCCATTTGCAGTTTTTACATATCCCCAGGTACCTATTTGTATGTTCAATTCCTTATTTCAATCTTTGAATCATATCCAAGTAATATCTTTATGAAGTTATACAGTAAAACAAAAGAAGTAATGTTTTTTGTAAAATTACCATTAAGATACACAAACAGATAAATATGGATTTTTCCCAGAATGCATCTTGAAATATCCACAAGGTAAAGGAGAAAAGAAAAAATAACTACATCAATTTCGTGTTTACCACCACGGCACCATTGCATCTACAACGGCCTTTTATGGAGTTTTCGAGTTAACCTGAGTTAAAGGTACATTACGTCCTGCAACAATGCCTTCGGAGGTTGAAATGAAGATTTTCCCGGCAATAATAGAGCGGCTTTCACAAAGGAAAACAGTTCTGGACAGCAATTTAGATAACTTGCGATCCTAAAGACCTGCTCCCCTTTTTACCCGCGTGTTATCTCTGATGCTGGTGACCTCAAAGCCCAGATGTCTTGGTGCAAAGATCAAAATAATATCCTTTGAATAATCATTCTTTGATTTTAATGATAGGAATACCTGTTGTGCTTCAACCTCTTGGCAGTGATCAACCAAAAGCCAAGGTATATGAACAAATGACAGACGGAAGTAATAGAGAGAGAAAAATAAAAAAAAAGAGGACAAGATTGTTCCGCCTTTGAAAGAAAATTTTATTGGACACATCAGATGTAATCTTTTGGTGAAAATTCAAAAGCTAGATTGCTCAAGACAATAAATATTTATATTTTTGTAACTCTCTGAAACGTATTACTATTCAGGATTGACTGTTATTCCATGTTACCATTGAGTATTTATCGGCCTATTGTTTTTTAATTAAATTAAGAAAGATATTCATTAATAAGTATATATCCGAGTACATTTGTATTAAAAAAAATTCCTGGAAATAAATATGAATTACACCAAGGTGATAACGATGCAGATCCTAAGTTTGTGTACGCTAGTTGCTAAGACACCTAACCAATCAATTATACAAATGTTCCTAAAATATTACATTCTTTTCATGTGGAGACAAACGGAACGGAGAGCGTAATGCAATTATATGGCCGAAAATTAAATATCACAAGATTAAAAGACCAATCTCCATATCTGGTATCTTTTACCCTTTTCCCTTCCCATGAACCGTCATGGAGATTAAGGTGAGCGTTTAAAGGCGATGCTATTACACCAGACTATATTACAAATGATTCAGACGTGCAGGATGCATTCGCGGGCTTCCTTACGATTTCCTTGAGGCCGTTTGCGTCGATGCAACGCCTCTGAGGGAGGAATGAAAATTTTAGAAGAGGTGATTTATGCTTTAGGAAGAATAGGGATCTTTTAGACTCTACTTCAGGCCTGCTGCCACCAAAGACCCCTCTCTCAAGAGTTAGGGGAGACACTTAATAGCATCTTCTTCCCGAGGATATTATCGATGGCTTCCATTCTCCCGGATTAATTTCCCTTGGTTTCTTTTTGGAATTTTCTCCATTACTTCGTCTCCGTCCGTTGGTCTCTCTTCCACTTCTGTCGCCCAATATTCTACCTTCATTTAAAAGAGGCTTTGCATGATCATGATCCGTATTAGACGAAGCTTGAGTTTCGCAAACATAAGAATAAAATTATATATCTTTTCATCCATTAACTTATTCCGTAATACACACAAACAGACATACATACATACATATATATATATATATATATATATATATATATATATATATATATATATATATATATATATATATATATATATATATATATATATATATATATGTGTGTGTGTGTGTGTGTGTGTGTGTGTGTGTGTGTGTGTGTGTATGTGTGTGTGTGTGTATGTATGTATGCATGCATATGACTATTTGTCATCTATCATGAAAGTCTTCCCTATAAATAAACATGCCCAACGTTGAATTCGATATGAAAGACAATTCGTGGTCGATATTTACGCACACTCAGACACACACACACACTCACACACACACACACACACACATATATATATATATATATATATATATATATATATATATATATATATATATATATATATATATATATGTGTGTGTGTGTGTGTGTGTGTATGTGTGTGTATGTATATATGCATGCATATGACTATTTATGACAAATAGTCATATGCATGCATACATACATGAACACACACACACACACACACACACATATATAAATATATATATATATATATATATATATATATATATATATATATATATATATATATATATATATATATATATATATATATATATATATACACAATGTAAATCCAACAAGGAAAATAGCCTAGGGAGAAAAAGAAATAAGGAAATAAATAAATATATGTGCAGTAGTAGACAATAAGAATAAAATATTCTAAAAACAGTAAAAATATTAAAACTGATCTTTCATATATAAACTATAAAAAGAGACATGTCAGCCCGTCTAACATCATTTGCCTCATGTTTGAACTTTTGAAGTTTTATCAACTAAACTACCCAATCATCATCATCATCATTATTATTATTATTATTATTATTATTATTATTATTATTATTATTATTATTATTATTATTATTATTTGCTAAGCTACAACCCTAGTTAGAAAAACAGGATACTATAAGCCCAGGTGCCCCAACAGGGATAATAGCCAAGTGAGTAAAGGAAACAAGGAAAAATATAATAATTTAAGAACAGTAACAACACTGACATAACTATTTGCTATATAAACTATAAAAACTTTACCATAACAAGAGGAAGAGAAAATAGATAGAATAGTGTGCCTGAGTGTACCCTCAAGCAAGAGAACTCTAACCGGAGACAGTGCAAGACCATGGTATAGAAGCTATGACACTACCCAAGACTAGAGAACAATGGTTTGATTTTGGAGTTTCCTTCTCCTAGAAGAGCTGTTTACCATAGCTGAAGAGTCTCTTCTACCCTTACCAAGAGGAAAGTAGCCAATGAACAATTACAGTGCAGTAGTTAACCCCTTGGGTGAAGAATTGTTTAGTAATATTAGTGTTGTCAGGTGTATGGGGACAGACGAAAATGTGTAAGAATATGCCAGACTATTCGGTGTATGTTTAGGTAAAGGGAAAGAACCGTAACAAGAGAGAAGGATCCACTCTAGTACTGTCTGGCCAGTCAAAGGACCACATAACTCTCTAGCGGTAGTATCTCAATGGGCAGCTGGAATTCGGAAGATCGTTCTTCAACTTGGTTACACCCCGAATAAGATTTTAAGAATACTGTGTAGTATTGACCCTCAAGTCATGACTATTAGAATTAACTGCATACCTAGTGTTACGAACAGGATGATACTGTCTGAGAAGATCTGAATGTAAGGAATGGTCAGAATTATGAAATATCTTTTGCAACATACATAACAAACTAATTGAACAACGGTGCCAGAGATTAATATCTAGATCAGGAATAAAAAAAAAAATAATAAACCATAAGTTCCTTTCCAACAAATTAAGATGAGTATCAGCAGCTGAAGACTAGACGGAAGAACAAAATATGAAACATGTTGGAATGAAAAAATTAAAATAGATTGTTCACCGAAAACCTTACAAGACTTACTCAGTAAGCCAATTTTTTTGTGTAAGGGAAGAAGAGACTGACCTTATTTGTCTCTCAAAAGTATAATTCCTATCGAGAATCACAACTAAAATTTCAAAAGAGTTGTACACTGTTAAAGAAACATTATCAATGCTTAGACTCGGATGTTGACGAGACACTGTCCTTGAACTACTTACAATCATACTCAACTTCAGAGCTACACTCAGGAGTTGTAATTGATTAAACGAGAGTAGCATCATCTGCATATATAACGAGCTTGTTTTCTAGGTAAACCACGTTTCATTTGTATAAAGCATGAAAAGTGATAATCGACGCACACTACCCTGAGGAACACCAGATATCACATTCCTATTCTCCCTATGGTGGAAATCAGCAACAATTCTTGGCGATCTATTACTTGAACATTCAATAATGGTGCTAAGAAAAGGCCCACCCACTCCCAACTGTATGAGTTAGAAACCAAGTCCCTCATTATTAACACGGTCAAAAGCAGCCCTAAAATCAAGGTCAAACGTAGGAACTTCGTGACCACAATCACAAAGTGCAGCATTAGAGATTGTAAAAAGCTCATCAAACGCTCCAAGGCCTTAAAGAAAGCCAGATTGCAAACTAGGGGACAGATGATTTACCTTCAAGATCTGTTTAGACATTTTATCAAAAGATGTACAAAATGTTATTAATATTGAAGTGACCATAGAATTGCGAGAAGCAAAATTTGTCTTGATATAAGAAAAGAAAGAGAAAAACTAATTTTAAGAACGAAAATTAACACTCCTGTAATAGGGAAAAATCTGATAAGTTTAGTTTAGCAATACAAAATAGGTACTCCCAGCTACATAATGAAATGGAATCAAGTAAAAAATAAATGAACATTAACTCAACAAAATTTAAATTGGGATCAGCACAAGAGATCCGGTGAAAAGGTTCCTTAGACTAGATCAAGGAAAACTATAAGAAAAAAAAAACCTAATAAGAAAAAGATTGGAAATGATGGTAAAATCTAAGAGAAATGAAATAGAATTAGCAGAATTATTCAAAATAATAAACAAACTAAAAACCAAAGAAATTCGTAAAAACAATCAGAACCAAATTGAGGAAACGCTAAAGGAGGGAAGAAGCATTGGTTTGATGAAAAGAAGACTTGGAACAGAGACGCCAACTGATGTTTTCTTTAAAGGATGAAAATTCAATGTAGTGATGTAATGATAAACATCGCAGAGGATTCCTATACAACGCAATACAGGATTGATATAAAAAAAATAATTTTTCAAATAGAAATAATGAAACACCTGAACCTGTACCAGACCTAATTGTAGGAGAAATAAAAAATCATCAACATGCGTGAAAAGACGTAAAGCAACAGGAGAATATGGCTGATAATTTCTTTAACAATAAATTGAAGAGATTTCTTCCTAGTAACCCTTGCTGAACTTTACAAAAAAATGTCTTTAAGAATGGTTTATATCTACAGCTTGGAAAAACATTATTATTATACTAATTCTCAAAGATGGAAAAATAAAAGACCTGAAAAATTATGATCCAATATTTATAAAGATTGTATTAGGCCGAATAAAAAAACGGCTAGGTTTTAATAAACTAAAGCACCAGGCAAGATATCCAGTGGGTATTCAACAACTGACCATATCCATGTAATTAAACAGCTATTGAGAAAATCAGCTGAATATGACAGACTACTATTAGGTAGGGCATTTATAGACTATGTGTTGGCTTTTCATTATGTCAAAATTTCATCAGTAATGAAAGCCCTTCAAAGACAACGGATGGATAAATTCTATGTTAGAACACATGACGATATCTATACGGGTATTAAATTAAAGCTGAAACTACATAAAGATATTGACAAAATACCATCCACAGCCTGCCTAGAAGAGCTTTTAAGAATTTAGATTAGAAAACTTTCATCATCATCATCTCTTCCTACGCCTATTAACACAAAGGGTATCGGCTAGATTTCGCCAGTCATCTCTATCTTGAGCTTTGAATTCAATACTTGTCCATTCATCATCTCCTACTTCACGCTTCATAGTCCTCAGCCATGTAGGCCTGGGTCTTATAACTCTTCTATCTCCTTATGGAGTCCAGCTAAGCGTTTGGTGAACTAATCTCAATTGGGGAGTGCAACGAGCATACCCAAACCATCTCCATCTACCCCTCATCATGATCTCATCTACATATAGAACTCAAATAATCTCTTTTATAGTTTCATTTCTAATCCTGTCCTACCACTTAACTTCCAAT